>NC_135310.1:85854694-86017194 GCF_048772815.1 Callospermophilus lateralis | reverse complement strand
TCTGTGTATGCCAAACCCATTCCACTCAGACACTGCAAAAATTCATTTTTTTTTTCTTTTCTCTCCATGTTTGTGTGTGTGCGCACACGGGGGCATGTGTGTTTTATACTGATGATTGAACTCAGGAGCACTTTACCCCTGAACTACATCCGACCCCCATTTTTTTTAAGATAGGGTCCCACTAAATTGTCCAGGATGACCTTGAATTTGGGATTCTCCTGCCGCAACCTTCCAGATAGCTGGGATTACAAGAATGTGCTAGTGCTGCTGACAGGAATGTCAATTCACCCAGTAATACTCCCACATTCTATTTCCTCCCTGCAAAAAGTTTTATACTACTTCCATTTAATTAAACCACTCTTACAAGGAAACTCTTCTGCTTAGAAAGGGCTAATATCCCTCGTTAGTCAGAAAAATGTAAACAATCCCTTACCTTTCATATTCTTGCATCTTATTCATATTTTCTGAATCATAGCCTAATTCATCAGATGCATAGGAGTAGGTAAGATGGTCTAGAATGGCATGTCAGTGCTGGCCAGGCACTAGATCAACTCAAGGTCCCAAAGAAGCTCCCACAGAATGCTTCATCTGCTGACCTAAGCAGTCACACAAATGCACTCCACTCTAACTCTAGTGTGGTTGTATCTTATATTTCAAATGCCACTTGTGGCCAGGTTTTGGTGTGTAATATCACAGGCATTTATTAAGATGATCATATGATTCTTATCTTTAAGTCTAACAATGGTACAGAATAGAGGACACAGAGACTAACCCACAAAATTACAATTATCTTATATTAGACAAAGGTGCCAAACACATGCACTGGAAAAATGGTGCTGGGGAAATTGGAAATTCATAGGCAACAAAATGAAATTAAACCCCTATTTTATTCTTCTTTTTGACTGAGTAATCCTCCATTATGTATGTTTACCACATTTTCTTAACCCATTCACCAACTCATGGGCATCTAGGTTGATTCCACAATTTGGCTACTGTGAATTGTGCTGCTAAACACAGAAGTGTCTGTATCACTATAGTATGCTGATTTTTGATCTTAGAAAAACACTAAGGATGGAGATAGCTGGTCATATGGTGGTTCCATTCTAGTTTTTTGAAGAATCTCCATACTGCTTTTTTTAAATTTTTTAAAATTTACTTCTTACATACATGACAATAGTGGCGTGCATTACATTCATAATTATCCATTCATATCACCATTTTTCATAACTCTGTATATAAAGTATGTTCACGCCAAATTATGCCCTTATACTTGAGCTCTCTTATTATTTTTTTTTTTGCATTACAGTTCTTTTTTTTAAGAGAGAGAGAGAGAGAGAGAGAGAGAGAGAGAGAGAGATTTTTAATGTTTATTTTTTAGTTTTCAGCGGACACAACATCTTTCTTTGTATGTGGTGCTGAGGATTGAACCCAGGCCGCACGCATACCAGGCAAGTGCGCTACCGCTTGAGCCACATCCCCAGCCCAATTTTGCATTACAATTCTTAATACACCTTTATACCACAATTTATTATATCTCTATTTGTAAATAAAGTATGTTGACACCAAATTCATGTCTTCATACATGCATTTTGTATAATGATGACCATCTCCTTCCACCATCCTAGCTATTCCCCTTCCACTTCCCATTCTCTCCCACCCCTATTCCCTATCTAGAGGTAATTTTCCTCCCATGCTCTCCCTCCCTACCCCACTTTGAGTCACCCCCCTATATCAGAGAAAACATTTAGCATTTGTTTTTTGGGGATTGGCAAATGGAACCACCCAGCTATTCCTCTTCTTGGACTATACCCAAAGGACCTAAAACCCGCATACTACAGGGACACAGCCACATCAATGTTTATAGAGCACAATTCACAATAGCTAAACTGTGGAGCCAATCTGTATATCCTTTAGTGGATGAATGGATAAAAAAAAATGTGGCATTTATACACAATGGAATATTATTCCATACTGCTTTCCAGAGTGGTTGTACTAATTTGCAGATTCAACAAAAATCTAAGAGTGTACCTTTCCCCTCACATACTTGCCAGCATTTATTATTCATATTCTTCATAATTGCCATTATGACTGGAGTGAGATGAAATCTTGATATAGTAATAATTTGCATGTCCTTAATTCCTAGAGATGCTGAACATTTTTTCATATATTTTGTGGCCATTTGTATTTCTTCTTTTGAGAAATTTCTGATCAATTCTTTTGCCCATTTATTGATTGGGCTATTTGTGTTTTTTGCATTGGCTTTTTTAGTTCTTTATATATTCTGAATATTAATCCCCTGACAAGGGAGTAATTGGCAAAGATTTTTTTTTCCATTCCACAGTCTCTCTCTTCACTGTCCTAATAATTTCCTTTGTCGTGCAGAAGCTTTTTAATTTGATGACATCCCACGTATCAATTCTTGGTTCTGTTTTTTGAGCTTTAGAGATCTTATTGAGGAAGTTGGTGCCTGCAGCTATATGATAGATTGTTGACCTATGTTTTCTTCTGGCTATTGTAAGCTTTCTAGTCTAATTTCTAAGTCTTTGATCCATTTGTATTTGACTTTATGCAAATAAAAAATGGATCAAAGACTTAGAAAGATAGGGATAAAAGATAGGAATCTAAATTAATTCTTTTACATATGGATGACCAGTTTTTCTATCAACATTTATTAAAAAGGGTGGTTTTTCTCCAGCATATATTTTGTCACCTTCATCAAGTATAAGATGGCTATAAGTATTTGGGTTTGTCTCTGTTGTTTCTATTCCGTTGGTCTTCATCTTGATTTTGATGTAAAAAGGATGTTGTTTTTGCAACTACAGCTCTCTAGTATAATGGTATTTTGATGGGGGTTGCATTGAGTGTGTATATATTTCTTTTGATAGTATAATCATTTTGACTTTATTAATTCTGCCAATCCAAGAACATAAGAGGTCTTTCCAGCTTCTGAGGTCCTCTTCAATCTCTTTCTTCAATGTTCCAAAGTTTTCATAGTAGAGTCCTTTCTCCTTCTTGGTTAGATTAATTCCCTAGTTTTGGGTTGTTTTGTTTTGTTTTGAGGCTATTTTGAAGAAGTTGGGTTTCCTTATTTCTTTCTCAGCTGAATTAATATTGGAGTTTAGAAAAGGTATTGATTTTATGAGTATTGATCTTGTATCCTGCTATTTTACTAAACTCATTTATTAGCTCTAAAAGTCTTCTGGTGGAATTTTAGGGGTCTTCTGGATATAGGATCATGTTATCATTAAATAGTGATAGTTTGACTCTTCATTTTCAGTTCATTTTCCTTTAATTTCCTTCTCTTGTCTGTTTGCTCTGGCTAGAGTTTTGAGAACTGTGTTGAATAGAAGTAATGAAAGTAGACATTCTTGTCTCGTGCCTGATTTGAGAGGAAAAGCTTCAGTTTTTCTTCATTTAGTATGATGTTGTCTTTGCATTTGTTATATATTACCTTTATCATGTTGAGGTAAGTTCTGCTATTTCTACTTTCTCCAATGTTTTTAAATTGAATAGTGGGGGCTAGGGTTGTGGCTCAGCAGTAGAGCACATGCCTAGCATGTGTGAGGCCCTGGGTTCAATCCATGGCACCACATAAAAATAAATAAACAAAATAAATTGAATAGTTGCTATATTTTATCAAAGGCCTTTTCTTAATTTATTGAGATTATCATATGATTCTTATTCTTGGTTTTATTTAAGTGTTGAATTACATTTATTGATTTGCATATGCTGAACCAACTGTGTGTCCCTATAATGAAGCTCACTTGATTGTGACGTGTTATCTACTTAATATGTTTTTGAATGCCGTTTACTAATGTTTTATTGAGGATTTTTGTATCTCTGTTCACCAGAGATATTGGTCTGTAGTTTTCTTTCCTAGATGTGTCTTTGTCTGATTTTGGTATTGGGATTATACTGGCTTCATAGAATATGTTTGGGAGTATTCCTTCTCTTTCAATTTTATGGAATAATTTGAGAAAGACTGGTGTTGGTTCTTCTTTGAAGGTCTGGTAGAACTCAACTGAGAATCCATCTGATCCTGGGCTTTTGTTAATAGGTGTTTGCTATTTCAATTCCATTACTTGATATTGGTCTGTTTATCTTTTTGCTTCAATTTGGGCAGATCATATGTGTCTAAAAATTTGTCAGTATCTTCCAGATTTTGCAGTTTTATTGGAGTATAAATTTTTGACATAGTTTCTAATGACCCTCTGAATTTCATCAATGTCTGTGGTGACATCTCCTTTATCATCTCTAATACAGTTGATTTGGGTCTTCTCTTTCTTTGGTTAGTTTGGCTAAGGGTTTATCAATCTTTTTAATCTTTTCAAAGAACCAACTCTTTGTTTAGTTTATCCTGTGTGTTATTTTCTTATTCTCCATTTCATTAATTTTGGCTCAGGTTTTATTATTTCCTGCCTTGTACAGATTTTGGAATTAGTTTGTTGTTCTTTTTCTAGAGTCTTGATGTGGAGCATAAGCTTATTTATTTGATAATCTCTCTATATTTTTATGTAGGCGCTCAATGAAATGAATTTTCCTCTTAGTACTGCTTTCGTACTGCCTCAGAGATTTTGATATGTTGTATCTTTGTTTTCATTTGTTTCTAAGAATTGCTTGATTTCTCCTCTCATTTCTTCTTTGTCCCATTCTTCATTTTAAAAAGTATTACTTAATCTCCATGTGTTTTGTGGTGTCTTTTATTTTTTTTGCTGCTTATTTTTAGTTTCATTCCATTGTGGTATGATATGATATATGGGATTACCTTAGAATATGGTGTGTTTTGGAGAAAGTTACATGAACTGCTGAGGAGAAGGTAAATTCAGCTGTTTGGGGGTAAAATATCCTGTATATGTCTATTAGATTCATTTTATTTATAGTATTATTTATGTTGGATATGTATTTATTGATTTTATGCTTTGGAGACCTGTGTATTGGCGATAAGGGTGTGGTGAAATCTCCAAGTATTATTGTAATGAGGTCTATATGGAATTTAACATCAAGGGGTATTTTTTTTAATGAAATTGGGTGTGTTGACATCCCCATCAAAAATGAAAAGGGCTTTGTTCGGTATAGCAATCTTGGTTGGCAATTGTTTTGTTTTAGAGCTTGAAAAATCTCATTCCTTGGGTTTGAGTTGAGAAGTCTGAAATGAACCTTATTGTTTTTCCCCTAAATGTAACCTGTAATTCCTCTATTGCAACTTTTAATATTCTTTCCTTGTTTTCCTTGTTAGGAATTTTGATTATGATGTGTCCTGGAGAACTTCTCTTCTGGCTAGGTCTAAATAAGGTCCTGTACACCTCCTATATGTGGGTGTCTATCTCCCTTCTGATATGGGGAAAGTTTTCTGTGACTATCTCATTGAAAATGTTCTTTTTTTTTTTTTAAGAGAGAGAGAGAGAGAGAGAGAGAGAATTTTTTAATATTTATTTTTTAGTATTCGGCAGACACAACATCTTTGTTTGTATGTGGTGCTGAGGATCAAACCAGGGCCGCACGCATGCCAGGGGAGCACGCTACCGCTTGAGCCACATCTCCAGCCCTGAAAATGTTCTTAATGCTTGTATTCCCATGTTCTTTTTCATCCCAATGATTCTTCGGTTTGTTCTCTTGATGTTGTCCCAGAGTTCTTGCAGAATAATCATGCTCTTATAACCCCATTTTCATTAATTTTTCATAGGAAACCCTTGATACTATTATGCAAATTCTTAGTAACTTAATGACTATAAAGTAATAACTTTATGTAATGTATGTTTTACCACAATTTTTTTCTTTTTTGGTTTAAAGAATACCTTAAGTATTTCAGGCTCCAAGATGGTTATTTTCCCTGCAATATATTTGAACTGAGTCTTTCCATAACAGGTAATTTTCTCCCTTGTTTGTCAATTTCAGGGTATGAGGGATTCAGGCATTGATAGAAGCCCAGGGTAGGCAGGGAAAAGAACTAGACTGACACCAAGGGAAGTCTTCCTATACCAGGTCCTAGCCATAGGAGCAGATCAATAAATTTTTGTTGACCAAATGAATGAATAACTTCTCCTACTAGTCAGTTAGCACTGTTTTCATAATTGAAATACTTGGTCCATTCTTCCAGTATTTATTCCAGTTCTCTGATTCATCAACTAGAGATCAAGCTGTCATGAATGTTGAAGGGCAAATCCTTATGGATTACATTTGGAGGGAAAAGTATTCACCTTTAATTCAACTAAGCCTTTATAGAGGTATAATCTGAAAGACTGACTAACTCTTTTCTCCTACAAAGGTTAGGAAAAGTTATTTAAGCCTTCAGAAATTCTTTCATAAACTCTGTACTTCTTCTGGCAGTAATCATCCCTTTCAATCTGGCAGCAAATGCAGTTTAACCTAAAAATGTCAGAGGAAAACAAAGGAAAAATTTCATTCCTTGGTGATTTCACAAAGAACAGTTATGTTCTAAAAAAAAAAAAAAAAAAAAAAAAAAAAAAAGAAAAAGAAAAAAAAAACTAAAAAGAGAATAAGGAAGATTAAAGTTCACACACACCTAAAAAAAATATTTCCCAAATGCGCTAATATTTCAAATAGAACAACCCTGACACCAAGTGGTTAAAAAAAAAAAAAAAAGGCTTAATCACTTTGACTAAAAGAATACTACAGATGGTATTATTATGGGACATTTGGTAAACCAAAAAATTTACAACCTTTAAATCAGTGTGATGTTACCATCTAAAACTCATTTTCAAAGCTATTTTTCATCTAATCATTTTTAAAGAACATTAGCATTGTTCCATACATAAAGTTGCTCTAAAAATTAAATAAATTAATAAAAGAAAAGACATTAATGCCTGGCATACAGTAAGTTTTAAATAAATGTTAGCTCTTGTTACTGCTTAATTGCATGCCCACTAGGTGAAAAGGAAACACGGCAAGCTGTCCTTGTTGTCCAGGAACCAGAGAAAAGAAGGGGAAGAAAAAAAAAAAAAACTAAATGATACAAAGTATTAACAGGTGCTCTGGTAGTCATGCATAGTAGATACAGAGAAAGCATAAAAAAAGGGAGAGATCAGTTCTTTTTGAGTGTCTTCTCTAAGAAATTTCCTTCCTCAGATGTAGAACAGCAGCAACTACCTTAGTAATCTATGACCCCCAGCATGGCCAATGTGTTTAGCCCCAAACTAGACATTTATCTTTATTTGGGTCCACCAAATCTTTTCTTCTAGGAACTTGGACTTGAAATTGTGATACATTTATCAGTCTGGGATGTTTGCTTGAGCCAAATATGTAAACTACTGTGCTGTAATGTAGTCATATGTGAAAAAAAGCAAAAGAGAACATAGAGAGAGAGAAAGAGAGAGAGAGAGATGAGATGAGAAAGAGGTCATGTGTCTTCAGATACAGAATCTTCTTCTAAGGAATGAACCACCTGAAGTCCTCATGCTTTTCCAAAATTTGGTTCAAGACCTGAGAATATCCTGAACTGCAACATTGCCCTTGAGTTTTAATATTTCTATACTCTTACAACACACCTCTACTCTTTGCTAAATCTTGCCTTAGTGAGTTTGTTATTATTAACTAAAATAATCCTTATTTAGACACTGGATTAGGTGGAAAACATTAATTTCCCAGCTATTTTTTTATCCTGAATAATTAGAACTTTATTAATTTAAATATTTGTGTCATATAAGGCAATTTTACATGATAAGTCAGAAACTAATTTTCATCAGTGGGGTAGCTATATTTTTATAGAATGTAAAAGGTCATCAATCTTGATTATTTAATCAAGAGAAAATAGAGATATATAAAACTACAAAAAAGGTACATTTAAATCTTAAATTCAACAAATATTTAACTTGAACATTTTTCCTAATTAATCAAATTAGCATATAGGCATAGTATGCAAATGTCTACAAACACAAATATATTAGGTGAAACTATAACAGAAAAAAAGAACTCATCTAATATAGAGATCAAGAAATACTAGCTATAAACTTCTTTGCAAACCAGTTCTTCATAAGTGTATACATGTGTGTACCTTAGTCATTGTATTTAAATATATCTGTAAGACAAATTTTAAAAGTAATATTTAAATTTAGAATACACAGAATCTTTTATAAATTATTTTTAGTTATATACAACACCAGGATACACCCTGACAAAATCACAAAAGCATAAAACACAATCCACTCCAATTCAGTCCCTAGTACTCCCCCTGCCCCTGTCCTCCCTCTCTTCATTTCACCAATCCTTTATAGCTTACTTTTTTCTTCTTTTTTTAATTAGTGCCCTATGAATACACACAATGCAGGACCCACTGGCCACATTCATGCATACACATGCAAAAATCTAGTCAGATTTCCTTCTCCCATCTTTTCTTTCTCCTCCTCAATAATCTTCATCTACTATATTAATATTGTCTCTGTTTTAATAAAATTTCCTTCTAATTTTTATTATTTGTCTCTCTTTAATCCCCTGCCCTTTATTTTGAATTAGTGTCCACATATAAGAGAATACATTTAACGATTGATTTGGGGAGACTGGCTTATTTCACTTAGCATGATAGTCTCAAGTTCTATCCATTTACCTGCAATGCCATAATTTCATTCTTCTTTATGGATGAATAATATTCCATTTATAATATCACATTTTCTTTACCCAGTCATCTGTTGAAGGGCTTCTAGATTGCTTTCATAGCTTGGCTATTAATTGTCCTGCTGTAAACATTGATGTGGTCATGCCACTGTAGTATGCTGATTTTAAATCTTTTGGATATAAATAAATAAATAAATCTTTTGGATATATACTGAGAAGTGGGATAGCTGGGTCATTTGAGGGTTCCATTCCTAGGGGGTTTTTTAAAATACTTTTTTAGTTGTAGATGGACACAATACCTTTATTTTATTTTTATGTGGTGCTGAGGATCAAACCCAGTGCCTCATACGTGCGAGGCAAGCATTCTGCTACTGAACCACAATCCCAGTCCCTCATTCCTAGTTTTCTGAAGCATCTCCATATTGATTTCCAGAGTGTTTGCACTAATTGATGTCCAACCAACAATGTACGAGTGTACCTTTTTTCCCCACATCTTCACCAACTTTTTTTGTTATTTGTATTCTTGATAATTGCCATTCTGATTGGAGTGAGATGAAACCTCAGTATAGGTTTGATTTGTATTTCTTTTATTGCTAGAAATACTGAATATTTTATCATATATTTTGTAGCCATTTGTGTTTCTTCTTTTGAGAAGTGTCTGTTTAGTTTTTTTGCCCATTTATTGATTGGGTTATCTGTCTGTGTGTGTGTGTGTGTGTGTGTGTGTTAAGAATTGTTAGTTCTTTGCATATTCTGGATATTAATGCCCTATCCGAGGAGGAGGTGGCAAAGATTTCTCCCATTCTGTAGGCTCTCTCTTCGTGCTCTTAATTGTCCTTTGCCATGCAGAAGCTTTTTGATTTAATGCCATGCCGCTTATTGACTTTTTAAAAAAACTTTTATTTTATTTATTTATTTTTATGTGGTGCTGAGGATCGAACCCAGCACCTTGCATGTGCTAGGCAAGTGCTCTACCGCTGAGCCACAGTCCCAGCCCTGACTTTTTAAAATTTTATTTATTACATTTTAAGAGTCTTATTGAGGAGGTTGGTTCCTATGATGACATACTTGAGTGTTGAGTGTCTACATTTTCTTCTAGCACTTGCAGGGTTTCTTCTCTAATTTCTAGGTCTTTGATCCACTTTGAATTGACTTTTTTTTGCAGGGTGAAAAAGTCAAATTTCATTCTTCTACGTATAAATTTCCAGTTTTCCAAGCACCATTTGTTGAAGAGGCTACCTTTTCTCCAGTGTATGTTTTTTGCACCTTTGTCTACTATCAGATAACTGTATTTATGTGGGTTTGTCTTTGTGTCTTCTATTCTATTCCACTGGTCTTCAGGCCTGTTTTGGAGGTAGTACATTTCTGTTTTGTAGTACTATAGCTCTGCAGTATAATTTAAAGTCCAATATTGTAGATTTTTAAGAAATAAATATAACATGTCACCACCTAAAGATATTTCCTTTGTCTATTTTCCATTGAAGTATGATTTTTACACAAATCATAATAAATGCACAAGTTTTTTACCTTGTTTTTATTCCTAATAATTTGTCAACATTTTCCTCAGTATAAAGCAAACTTTAAAGATACTGCTTTTGATGATTGAAAGATGGAGGGTGAAAGGAAGACACATGCTATCCATATAATCTGATCCCTGTCCAGTCACCCCAAATAATTCATTTTTAAAATGCTGTCTAGAAATTTTTAGAGATTCATGGAGCCAAGCATGGTGCCTTTACAAAGATACATTCTCCAACATCACACACAACACCCAGGGTCACATTTCTGAGTAGTTTGCTGACTAAACAGGAATAGAAAGGGTGAATATATCAAACAATTATTCTAGTCTAAACTTGGGTTACTTCTACAAGTTCCTCAAAAGTGTGGTCATGCTGTATTTATCATTGTATCCCCTAAAAGCATACACCCAAAATACACATAAATGGTAAAATATATATTCTCAATTTAGAAGAGATATCCCGAAAGTGTGTATTCAAGAACCTCAAATCCTTTACATCTAGACATGATCAGCTAGAGCTACTATTCCATATTCTATAAAATGCCCTAACCTTTCTCAGTCTTTTTGGAAATCTACAGCTTGCAATTTTGCCTTGAAGTTTGTTTCTGCACAATCTGTTTCTGCTTTGCATTAAGAAGACACAGAAGGGCTGGGGTTGTAGATCAGTAGTAGAGTACTTGGTAGCACATGTGAGGCACTGGGTTTGATCCTAAGCACCACAGATAAATAAATAAAATAAATGTTTTATGTCCGTCTACAACTAAAAATATTAAAAAAATAAAATAAAAAAGACACAGGCATGGAACTCTGCCTTTACAATTCAACACACATACACACACACACACACACACACACACACCAGAGGGGGTTGTAGATTTGCATATCAAATTTTCCATGATTCCAGTAAAATTTACTCAGGATTAAGAAAGTGTACATGTCTTGGGAAAAGTTTTCATAGCATAAACATAAATAGTGGACGCTGCTGTTCTTAAAAGTCCTCTAAAAATTGTACTGGTAAATTTTTTTCAACAGTTTTATTGCTCAGTTTATTCCTTTTCATCTTTTTCCTATTTCTCATTTGTTCCTTTCAAAATTTCCCCAAGAGTTCCAAAACTTCCTCTCTCTTATTGGAGCACTAGTCATAGACCTAAGAAAGGAATTAGCAGAACAATAACACCTCTGGTTTGATGGAATTTAAGCTTCTGATTTAAAGAACAAAGTAAGTTAATTGCTTCTTATCCTCTCAGAAATCACTTAAACTCCCCAAGATAACAACAACAAAAAAAATGCATAATTCATCTTTTATGAAACTAGACAGCTGAAATCCAATCCACAATATAGTTGGAAGATCAAATCCAGAAAAGATAAAGTCAAGAAAAAACAAAGAGACTGACAGTGGATGTAAATCTCAGAAATAATTTGCAATGTACATTTCTTATAGGTAAAGGACAGTGTATTAGGGTTTTTCAGAGAAACAGAACTAATAAGGCATATATATATGCCTTATTATATATATATATTTATGTATATAACTATATTAACATAATATTAGTATACAAATTTTCATTACACACACACACACACACACACACACACACATCTTATTGGTTCTGTGTATATAAAATGTTATACCCTCTCATATACACAGAGATTTATTATAAGGAATTGGCTCACAAGATTACAGAAGCCTGCAAGTTCCACCATCTACAAGGTGAGCTGGCAAATTGGAAACCCAAGGGAGCTGGTGGTTTAGTCCCAGTCTAAATTCAAAGGCTTCAGAACCAGTAGAGCTGATGGCATTGTTTCCATACAAGGACTAGCAGGGACTAGCCCAGGAGGAGCTGATGTTTTAGGTCAAATCCAAAAGTAGTCAGGCAGGAAGAATTCTTTTACTCAGTTGCAGTAAGTCTTTTTGTCTTATTATTCAACTATCATTTTGTCCTATGTTCAACTAATTAGAGGAGATCCACCCACTTTAGGAGGCACAATCAGCTTTTCTCAGTCTATCTATTTAAATGTTAACAGCATCTTAAAACACTCTACTAGAAATACCCAAAACAATATTTGACCAAATGTTTGGGCACCCAATTGGCTCAGTCAAGTGAACATGTAAAATTAAACATCTCAGACACACACTGAAGTCTAAAACTGAATGCACTTGTAAAAAAAATAAAAGAGACAGCATGTACAGACTGGTAACAAGATTATCCATTCTGCTCCAAAAAGCGGAGAAGGAAGAGCTAAAAGATAAACAAAACAGATAAACCATATTTGTAGGGAGCAGTCTCCCCTATGCCAACAGGACTGGTAAAGGAAGGAAGGGAGAGAGAGAAGAGGGGAGAGGAGAGAAGAAGGAGAAAGACTTGGCTTCCAAGGAAATTATTTTCAAACCTGGAATACATCCCTGATGTCTCTTTTACATAGGTGTTCGGAAAAACTTCAACCTAGGAAAACTCACTTGCCAAGGAAACCAAATCAAAATTCATTCATGTGATATTATATCTCAAAAAATGATACAAACAAAAATAATGAAGAAATGAATAGTAAAAATAGGGAAATGAAGAGCACTTTCAGAAAATATTGCCATAGAGCTCATAAGAATTATGATCAAATGTCACAAATCATAAAACACAATGAAGTATATGCAGAAGCCAGAGCAAATTAATAATAGTTAAAAAAAAAAAAAAGACGGGGGTAGGGGTTGGTGCGGCAGGACATCAGTGGAGTAAAGAAAGGGGATTGAGGAGGAAAGAGGAGGGATGAGAAAGGGGAGGAACTGAAAATTGAAACTCTCCAAATTATGCTATGCAAATATATAAATTTACCACAGTGAATTTTACCTAGATACATACCTGTAAAGTGCCAATTAAAAAAACAGTAAATAAATAGAAGCAAGACCAGAAGAATAAAGGAAAGGGAGCAGGAGAAGGGAGGAGGGAAGGGAAAGAGGAGGTACTAGGGACTGAAATGAAGGAAATTATATTCCATGCATATATGATCAGGTCAAAATAAACTCCACTATTTTATATAACTATAATGCACTAATAAAAGCATCAAATAATTGAAAAAAAGAATCACTACCTTTGATATTTTATATTCTTAATATAGCTTTTGAAAACATATTTATTAAATGAATGGAAGCGGGGAGGAAAGCACAATAAAGTGATCTTACAGATATTAAGCAAGAATGCAAGCCAGTTATGCTGGCACATGTGGCCACCACAAACATAGGGGAGGCTGAGGCAGGAGGATTACAAATTCAGGGAAGGATTACAAGTTCGAGGTCAGCTTCAGCAGTTTGGCAAGACCCTGTCTCAAAATAAAACTTTTTTTAAAAAAGGGTTGGGATTGTAGCTCAGTGGTAAAGTGCCCCTGGGTTCAATCTGAGATACTGTTGATAAATAAATAAATACAAACAAAAATAGCAGACCTCTGGAAAGAGATAATGAGATCATAATAAACTGTAAATTTTTGAGAAATAATCATTAGCTAACTAGCAAATAAAAAAAGGACATAGAAGAAAGCACAAATATAAACATGTAGTAAGAAGAAAATATCGGGCTGGGGATGTGGCTCAAGTGGTAGCGCACTCACCTGGCATGCGTGCGGCCAGGTTCGATCCTCAGCACCACGTACAAACAAAGATGCTGTGTCCACCGATAACTAAAGAGTAAATATTAAAAAATTCTCTCTCTCTCTCTCTCTCTCTCTCTCTCTCTCTCTCTCTCTCTTAAAAAAAAAAAAGAAAATATCCATAGATTGAAAAAAAGAAATTAAGATAATCTAAAGACTAGTTTGTTCATATAAAATACACTTTAAGAATAATTTCTAAGACAATAAAACTTATAAAAACAACCTCCATAAAAGGCAGAAACTAAGCAACCAATTTCAGGGAAGAAAAAACAAACTGTCAAAGCAAATTCTCCCCGCACCACAAAAAACAAAACAAAACAAAAAAAAACCCTGATGAATTCACAAGGACATTTTACAAATTATTCTAATATTATTCTTAGAGCACAGAGAAGAAGAAAAATTTAGCAGATGTTTTATAAAACAAATATGATATTGATACCAAAACTTAAAGATTGCACAAAAAAATAAAATACCAGGCCAATCTTAATTATAAATGTAATATTGAAGAAGAAAACCTAATAGCACATTAAAGAAAAAAACACCATTGTCAAATGTGGTTTGTTCTAGGAATGCAAAGATGAATCAGTGTTTCAGAAAGTCTTTCTAATTATGAAACAAAACCAGAACTTCAGGAAATAAAAGATTTATAAATTCAACTACTTAAAAAAAAAAAATCGAAGCCAGAGCAGTGGCACCTGCATGTAATCCCAGTGGCTCAGGAAGCTGAGGCAGGAGGATCGAGAGTTCAAAGCCAACCTCAGCAAAAAGCAAGGCACTAAGCAATTCAGTGAGCCCGTGTCTCTAAATAAAATACAAAATAGGGCTGGGATGTGGCACAGTGGTTGAGTGTCCCGGAGTTCACTCGCTGGTACAAAAAAAAATCTAAAATATCTGCACGATAGAACCATCATAAACAAAAACATGTTGAAAAAAAATATTTGCAACTCATAGCATTGAAAAATGACTAATATATCTGTATTTACTGCTACCTTTTGGGAAAAAAAAAAACAAAACAGCTCTACAGAAAAATAGGAAAATTTCATGAAGAGACAACACAATATAGAGTAAATACAAAGAGTTACTATATTTCTGAAAAAGTATGCTATCATCCTCATGATAAGATAAAAGCAAAGCAATTCTGAATTTATTTTTCACCTATCAAATGGACCAAGATAGAAATTTGATAGTTTTGCTAAGTATGATACATTACTTCTGGGGATGTAACTTGGTACAACCTCTTTGAAAAGTAGTTGGACAATATCTATCACAATTATAAATATTCCTATCCTCTGACCCAGCAATTTCACTGGTGGAATTATCCTCCAGATATATTCATTTATTTGCAAACCGATGGATTTCCAAGATTAATCACAGATGTATATCCTCAGTAATATTAAAGGTTAGAGATAACCTAAATACCATTGTTATGGTTTAGATATGAGATGTCCCCCAGAAGCTCATGTGTGAGACAATACAAAAAAGTTCAGAGGTTAGAAGATTATTAGATTATGAGAGCTATAAGGCTGATCATTGGATTAGTCCTCTGATATGGATTAACTAGGTGATACTTATTGGCAGGTAGGATGTAACTGGAGGAAGTAGTTCACTAGAGATGTGCCTTTGGGGCTTTTATTTTGTTCCTGATGAGTGGAGGCTTCTCTGCTTCTTGGCTGTCCTGGGCTGCTTTTCCTTTGCCCTTACCCTTTCATCATGATGTACTACCTCATCTTAGGCCCAGAACAGCGGAGTTCCCTGGCTATGCACTGAGCCTCTGAAATCATAAGCAGAAATAAACTTTTCCTCCTCTATGTTGTTCTTGTGAGGTTATTTGGGTCACAGCGATGAAAAGCTGACTTAAACATCCCCAAACAGGAACTAGTTAATAAATTAGGATGCATTCATATAATGTAGTGTCATACAGTTGGAAAAAGATGGTATCCACCATAATATATAGCAGAATACTTTGCGTATAGCTGCTAAATGAATAAATTGCTGAGTGGATAGAAAAAAGAAAAATGAAAAGCTGTATGCACTGATTAAAGTAAGTAACCTCTGAGATAACATTTAGTGGGAAAGTAAGATACAGAAGAATATGGATAGTGTAATATTTAAAATGAAGATGACTTATCAATTTATATTTTAATAAGTAATATTAGAAGGATACATAAAAAACTGATAACAGTTATTGCCTCTATGGAGGGAATTAAAAGACGGTGGTATAGAAATATATAATATCCCTAAAAGAGTAAAACTAAAATTGTAAATATAGTTGCGCATGGTGGCACATGCCTGTTATCCCAGCAGCTCAGGAGGCTGAGGCAGGAGGATTTTAAGTTCAAAGGTAGCCTCAGCAAAAAGGGAGGTGCTAAGCAACTCAGCGAGACCCTGTCTCTAAATAAAATACAAAATGAGGCTGGAGTTGTGGCTCAGTGGTCAAGTGCCCTTGAGTTCAATCCCTGATACAAAAAAAAAAAAAATTATAAATATAATTTTAAGAAACAAAAGATAGAATCCATAGTCGTTAATTAAAAGGTGGTTTTGGTTATAAACAAATAAACACACGCACATATTAGTCACAAAAGAAAATTTAGGCATCTACTCTCTGCCTAGATATAAGTCTGAATCCATACCCAAGTAAATAGGAAGATATCTAGGAGATTTTTCCAGTGTAAGTCCTGTCTTGGTATCTGTCCATGCTACATATTTTCTGTTTATCCTTTCAAATCCATTCTGTACCCTTCCTTATGTTTATCAGGATATCCAAAGGAGAAAGGTCAGGGATATCTGGTAGCTATTTGCCTGGTTCCTGTCCTTCATAGTTATCTTCAGAGGGCTGCTTTTGCCTATGTGAATCACAGGTCCAGTAAGGGGAGTGCCCTTCAGCCTGCCTGTGTCTATATTTCAATAGCAGCTCCTTCACCTTCCACCCCCACCTCACTACACCATTCAGTCCCAGGGACAGCAGCAGTGCTATTATTACCAGAACCAGATTATTGGTCTATTCTTTGTAGGTTCCTTGTACCCTGGAAACACCTTTGTAAATAATTCCTTTTTAAAACTGTCTTGAAAAATACATGCTATGAATATGCCATTTCATGCCAAACCCTGATAAATTATTTTAACCCTTACCATTCATTCTTAAACTAGTATTTGCACTTTTTGTCTCAATGCTTCACTCCTCTTTCTCCTATGATGAAACTCATGATTCATTTAACCTCATTGATTACTTCTGTGTGTGTGTGTGTGTGTGTGTGTGAGTGTGTGTGTGTGTGTTTACGTGGTGCTGGACATTGAACCCAGGGCCTCACATATGCTAGGAAAGTGCTCTACTGTTGAGCTACACCCCCAGCCCAATGTAAGAAACTTACATTTCTTAGTGCCAAAAAAAGTACAGAATCCCAGTTTTCTTCATTTTCACGTTTATCTTTTTAGCATTCAAATCATATTAAATTGGGGCTGGGGTTATGATTCATGATAGAGCACTCACCTAGCATGTGGGAGGCACTGAGTTGAATCCTCAGCACCACATAAAAATAAAGGTATAAAAAATCATACTAAATTGAAAGGACTGTTGGGAAAACATATAACGGCAGCAGCACCCCAGAGAAAAACCCCAACATGGCGCCTAACGACCCTCTTTCTCCTCTTTTTTTCTTTCACTGGCACGAAACGTTCCCGCCGACGCCAATGTTCAAATCCTGCTGGTGGGAAGCCTTAGCCCCAATAAGAATTAACTTCTTGGGCTCCATAACTGACTTATGGAAGAGCCTGCCAATAAACAGGCGACCCGTTATCTACCTCAGCCCTGCTACCTCCCCTTAGACCTATATAAACACACAGCCTTTTGTAATAAAGCGGAACCTCTTCGGTGATCTGTGTCGTGTGGTGTCTCCCATTCGTAGTGTGGTGCGGCGTCTTCCAGTCTTAAAAGGACCATTTTTGAAATATATTTAAAATTTTTTAAAACTGTGCCTAATTAGTGAACAGATGCAGAAAATATTAAGAGAATTTTAAACTTTACAAAAGAACCACTTCTGAAAGGGGCACGGTGGTGCACAGCTGTAACCCCAGCAATTCAGGAGGCTGCGGCAGGAGGATCACAAGTTCAAGGACAGCCTTAGTGAGACTGTCTCAAATTTAAAATGGCTGATGTAACTCAGTGGCAGAGCGCCCCTGGGTTCAATCTCCAATACACCCACACATAAAGAACCAGTTTTGGAACTGAAATTACAATATCTGAAATAAAAATGTTATTGAATAAGTTTAACAGCAAATTAGACACCTGAGAAGAAAGAAAATCAGTAAACTTGAAAACAAAGCAGAGGTGGTAGGAATGATCCAAATTAAAGCACAAAAAGAAAAATTATTGACCATAATTTCAAAATTCTAAGTGACTTGTGGGACCAAATCAATGGTCTAATTTTTTTCAATTGGTGGTCCTTGACTATAATCTTTTCTACTCAGGAGACTGAGGCAGGACAATCACAAATTCAAGGCCAGCCTGGGCAACTTAGCAAGATCCTGTCTCAAAATAAAATAAAAATGACTGAGGATGTAACTCTTTAGTAGAGCACCCCTGGGTTCAATTCTCAGTAAAGGAAGAGGAGAAGGAGCAGTATTTGAAGAAATCATAGCCAAAGTTTTTCCAAATTAATGTGAACTTGCTTATTCTCAACTCACAAATCTAAGAAGCTTAATACATTCTGTGTAGTACAAAGAGAACTACATAAATCCATAGTCAATTGTTGAAAGCCAAAGATTTTTTAAAGAAAATGTTAAAAGCAGCCACAGGGGTATGGTGAATATATTATATGAAGAGGGAGAATGACAGGAGTTATCACTGACTTCTCATAAGAAACAATAAATGACAGAAGAAATGAAATGACATCTCTAAATTGTTTAAAGTAAAAAAACAAGAATATAATCTAGAATTCTATATCCAGTAAAAATAATCCTGAAAAATAATGGAATGAGGGCTGAGGGTGTAGATCACTGGTAGAGTGCTTGCCTAGCAAGTATGAGGCCCTGGATTCAAACTCCAGCAGTGCAATCAATCAATAAAAGAAAATATTTTCAGGTAAAATAAAACCTGAGAGAATTTGCAACCCCAAACCCTACATTACAAGAAATGCTAAAGAAAAAAATCTTCAGGCTGCTGGGTATGGTGGTGCAGGTCTATAATATAGTTCATGGTAAAGTGCCCTGGTTTCAATCTCTAGTATTGCATAAAAAAACTGTTTTTAAATTAGAGAGAGAGAGAGAGAGAGAGAGAGAGAGAGGGAGAGAGAGAGAGAGAGAGAATCCTTTAGGCTGAAGAATAATTATATCAAATGGAAATTCAGATGTACATCAGGAAGTTAAAAGAATCAAAATAATAAATGTGTTGGAGAGCAGCAACTGATACTTTTTCAGCAGCCTAAAACCATAGAGAGGGGTTATGAATTAATAACCCCTCTCTACTAGTTAACAACTAGAAAAACAAGTTCATCCAGGACTTAAACAAATCCACTTATGATAGCAATTTTCAGTTCAAATAGGAGTTATACAACTGGATTTGTAAAAAGAAATTCTAAATATATTATCTAGTTAAAGCGATGAAATCTATATATACCCTTTAATAGCAGAGATCCAAAATCGGGTGTGATCCTAGAGGATTGACATTTCCAAATTTGAGCGATGTTCATAGAATAGATGAACAAAGTAGCTGTAACATTTTTTAAGAAATAGATGTATCTTTTTTCCGCAATAACCTTATCGTACTTATTTATTTTTATATGGTGCAGAGGATTGAACCTAGTGCCTCACACATGTGAGGCAGGCACTCCACCACTAAGATACAGCCCTAGCTCAGCTATAATATCTTGACTGCAGCCAATGAATAAAATTCTCCCTGGAAGTTTATCCTGTTCTGATCCACTTAATAAAGTCTTTGAAGGGTTGGTGTGGCAAAGGAAGGTTGGTGAATTTTAAACGTTCAGTATAAGAGTTAGAATATAAAGTAGAGGAAATCTCCCAGAGTATAGAATAAAAAAGAAAAAAAAAGATGGAATACGAGAGAGAAAAGATTAAAAAAATTAAGGGATCAGTATAGAAAATCTAATAGTCTACAAGAACAGAGAGAAAATAAATTTTTTAAGAAATAAAGAAAACTTCTCAGCTATTTCTAAATTAAAATAAATTAATATATCCCCAGCATAATAAGTAAAATAAAAAACCCTTAACAAATTATATAATAAAGTATCATAACACTAGGAAAATAAGATATTAAGATATTCTGAAGTAGAAAAAAGGGACTTATAAAAAATCAGGAATCAAGATAAGACTCTGATTTGTCAATTGCAATTACAATGCTTTGAAAATTCTAAGGTAAATTCATTTATCACATATACATCCAAACTTCCCAACAAGTGCCAAGATAAAAATATTTTCAGACATTTAACATCTCAGAAAATGTATCTACCATTTACCCTTCTTTTTATTACCTGTTAGTATATATCAAATTCCTCTAAAACTTAGCAGTTTAACATACCATCTGCTATCTCCCAATTTCTGTGCATCACCAGTTCCAATGGACGGTTAACTGAGGGTTATGTCTGAGAATGTCTCATGTAATTACAAATCAAGGTGTCAATCAGGTATGCAATTATCTCAAAGCTCTATTCAGGCTAGATAATTTGCCTCTAAGGTTATTCATGTAGCTCTTTATAGGTCTCAGCTCCTCAATGGCTGTTGGCGGGAGACCACAGTTCCTCAGTACATAGGCATTGCCATTAGGGCTCCTGGAAACAGAGTGGTTTGCTTCCTTTGTAGTGAATGATCCAACAGAGAGAGGGCAGTTTCCCAAAACAAAAAGTGCAATTTTTATGATGTAGTCTCGGCAGTCAGATAGTATCACTTCTCTCTCATGCTTTTGGGAGAGATCTGTGCAAAAGATGTGAATACCAAGAAGCAGGGATCAATGAGGGCCATCTTAGAGGCTGGTTTCTATACCCTTTTCCTGGAAGCCACTGGAGGATGTATTTCACTATATATAAGAAAGTAAACGAAGAATGAGGACGGTCTGAAATCTAGGAAAAGAGAAAGAGAATCCCTAAAAAAAGTAGATAAATGAAAATTCCAAGTTGATAACTGAGTACAAGATCAGAACAACCAGCAAAGATTGGAATAGGAAGAAAAAGGTCTGGAATGCTCTCCTTAAGAACTTGAGGTATGGAGATGTAGTTCAGTGGTGGGATGTTCATCTATCATGCATGAGGCTCTGGATTTAATCCCCAGCACCTCAAAAGCAAAAACAAAACAAATAAGCTAATAAATTGGCAGGTGTTCCAAATATACTCCACAAAAATCTCTACTTGTAGCAAAATTTGGGCAATGTATTTGTGAAAAATATATTAAAAATCAAACAACCAAAAACAATTTTAAAGTCAAAGTTAAGAAAATAAATTGTAATAAAAAGAAAGTCTGATTATGTTATACTATAAGAATAAAATTATAATAATGCAAACACTAAACATGAAGCTATCAGAAATTATAACTAAAAGTTGCGGGAGGATGAAAAGTGGGTGGATGTGAGACCAATTTTTTTTTAATATTTATTTTTTAGTTGTAGTTGGACATTATACCTTTATTTATTTATTTATTTATTTATTTTTATGTGGTACTGAGGATGGAACCCAGGGCTTCACACATGCTAGGCGAGCACTCTACTGCTGAGCCATAACCCCAGCCCAGAGACTAATTATCTTTCATAGTTGCAAGTCAGTAGAAAACATCATTTCAAGATTTAATAAAAGCTTATTGATATTAAGATATATGAAGGCAAATACCTGGGGGGGAGAGCTAGATTTGAAAGTATTAACCTTTGGGAAGGTGAATTTTGGGTGAAAATGATTAGACAATAGATTGAAAATTTTCTTTCACCTTTAGAAATATTTGATTTTATTAACTGTCATATAAATCTATCGTTCAGATTTTCTAAATTATTTTATTTATTGAATTCAATTTTAAATTCAGCATTGTTATATAAACCTTGATTTCTTCTGATAATAATTTTATTAGACTGTATTTAGATATTCTGAAAAAATTTAATGTATTATAAAATATGGTAACATAGGATATTATCTTAAGAAACTAAGCTATATTGTTTATGATATTATATAAAATGTAATACTTTTATATCATGTATACTGTCTTTAAAATCTATCATTTTTGCAGGGCACAGTGGTGCACACCTGTAATCCCAGCAGTTCAAGAGGCTGAGATACAAGGATCATAAATTCACAGCCAGCCTCAGCCAAACAAGGCACTAAGCAACTCAGTGAGACCCTGTCTCTAAATAAAATACAAAATAGGGCTGAGGATGTGGCGCAGTGGTCGAGTGCTTCTGAGTTCAACACCTAGTACCCCCCCCAAAAAAAAAATCTATCATTTTGGAAATGCTATTACAAAATAAGCAAAAATTGGCACTATCCTATTCACTTTTTCATGTAGAAATTTAGAAAATATGAAATTTGGTTGACTGAAGAAAGGGTTCATTCAGTATGTTATTAGAATATGACTTGTTTTAGTCAGTTTTGTGTCACTGTGACCAAAATACACGAAAAAGAAATCTTAGCAGAGGAAAAGTTCATTTTGGATTATGGTTTCAAAGAATCAGTCCATGGTCAGCTGATTCCATTGCTCTGGGCCAGAGGCAAGGTAGAACATCAAGGTGGAAAGGTGTGATTGATGAAATCAAGAGGACAAGGCAACCAGGAAGCAGAGAAAGTTCTGCTTATTAGGTATAAAATAAAAACTGCAAAGGCACATCCCCAGTGACCTACTTTCTTCACCCTACCTGCCTACAGTCACCACCAGATTAATCCACATTAGACCAATCCACTGAATAGGTTACATCTCTCAAGATGATTTCACCTCTGAATATTCTTGCATTGTCTCACACATGGGCTTTTGGAGATACCATATATCTAATCCATAACACAATTCAAGCTATTTTTAAACTCCTTCCCAAATGATAATTCACTGAAGAAAAAAATCTACAAATGTTTTTTCCCTATTTTATAATAGGTCAAATTTCACAGTTTGTAACACTTTGAAAAAGTCACTTTTTGTACATCTTCTTGGATATAGCAGAATATTTCATTGCTTTGAATTTATAGAAAAAATAGTCTTTTTCAAGTGAAGTCTTTCTATGTAAAAAAAAAAAAGTGGAAGGAGGCAGAGAGAGAGGAACGAAGGAAAAGAAGATGTTTCAGAAACTATAAATTCTTGAGTATAAATGAAAAATCAGTTCGTTCCCAAACAAATTGGAGACAAATGTCTCTCAACCATCCTACCACACTCTATTGTTCCCTGTGATTAATGAAGCCTCAATATATCAGAACTCAAGCAGAAACCAATAGCTTAAAAGAACAAAAAGTGTGGCTATTGCCCCAATGCTGTGCTCAAACATTAAAATTGTGTAAATCACCAGATTTTACAGAGGTTAAACTATTAGATTTAAAATTTCACTTTTTTTTTTCATTTTTCTTTTTTCATACTGGGGATTGAACCCAGAGGCTCTTTACCACAGAACTATGTCCCCAGACCTTTTTAAATTTTTTTTTTTTTTTTTTTGAGACACACTCTCATTAAGTTTCTCAAACTTGGAATCCTCCTGTCTCAGCCTCCTGAGTTGCTGGGATTACACATATGCACCACCTATCATTCTTGGAATTTCACTTATTAACAGAACTTTTGGAATCCTGTTCACCTATAGATCTAATTACTTGATCTGTTGTTTTCCTAAAAAATCAAATGAAGACTTTAAGCTCTTCTCTTTCATTTCACTTCCCCTCCTTTCCCTTCCTATTCACTTGTTTCTGTTCCTTTCCTTGTCCATTTCTTGGCTTTCTTCGACTTGTCTTCTCAGTTCAGGTACTGAAGGGGTGAGAGGTGCAAGGGAGGCAGGGGAGGCTGTGCGGGCTGATCAGTGGTGAGCGAGCAAGCACCGGAAGATGAGGAGTGGCTTGCACAGAGATAGTGATCGAGGGAAACAATGAAATTGGAGATTGATAGAATGAGAAAATAAGTCATCAGTTGAAATAATGAACGATTAAATTGAAAGTAAGGAGAAAGAGATTCCCCACTGTTGGAGAAGGCTTTTACACACAAGGAAAGAGGGGAGACCAACAAGAGCCTTGATGTGTTGAATTGCAAAGAGAAGTAACAGTGCAAAGACATGATTTTAAGATTTTTTTTTTTCACTAGATCTCTCCTCAGACTATTCTTTCCTCAGTGAATAATGACCTAGTAGGCACTTAAGACAAACTCTGTGGAGATTTTAGTTTTAGTAGAAGAAGGATAAAATTTTTTTTTCTTCCTGCTTTCTCTTAAAGATAATTGAACAAAATCAAAGACTAAAAGAGAATTCCTTAAGTAAAAATTTAAAAAAAGGAAAAATTTATAAAACATTTTAATTTACACTAAAATTATCCAGAGAATAACAAAATCAATATAAATACAATTTACTTCAGTGTATATGTAATACATATGTAATAATCCCATATGCATGCAATATGGAATCAAGCATACTTCAGTATGTATGTCCTGCTGTGGTAAATGCAATAGGAAAAAGAGCTTGCAGATTCAGCATAAGAAAAAAATTCCAGTGGAAGTTGAAAACAACATCCTGATTGGCAATAAAATTGCACAGCTGGTGCCATTTGGGAAATAAAAAGGACAAATATTTTTAAAGCTTACCATTGTTCAAAAAAAGCTTTAAAAATACCTCTGGATTCTTAAAAACATTTTTGTTAACCTGAAACCTCATGTTCTTCATTTTCCCTGTGGGTTTAATAATTAAGTATTCTGAGGGAATTTTTATTTTAAAACTTGAAAAAATAAGATACTGAAAAATTTTTATAGTATAATAAGCAGGACTAGCAGGCAAAATTCCTGCAACAGACAAAATACATTATAGAATAACAATAACGTTAAAAGTATGGTAGTAACATTGGAATAAGAGACCATTAATGGAAAGAAACATATAGCATGGAATTGGATTTAATAGAAAATAAAGGAAAAATCACAAATCAATGAAAAAGGAGAAAAATAATGTAGAAATAATGGTAAATTATGAATTTTGAAGAAAAGGTCTATTTAAATGTCTATCTTACCCTATAGTTCCAAATGAAATCCAAACAGATTAAATATCAAGACCATAGAAAATCAAAACCAAAGGAGAAAATAAAAGTGAACATTTGTCAAACATCTGTTGAAATTTATTATAAAGAATATAATGTTGACAATTTTAAAATGGTACACAAATACACCCACAAAAAATTAACTTTGATAAAAGAAAATAATGAAACGGCAAAGAAGTTCAACAGCAAAGATGACCAAAAAGAGGCATACTTCACAGAAATTCCATTGACACAAATTAGTGAGAAAACTGCAAATGAACAAATGATATCAGCCAGAAATTCTCAAGATACGAAAAGTAGACAATAAAAAGTTAGGAAAATAGCCTTACAACTAATCACGAAGATGCTATAATTTTTTTTACTAGATCTTTATGGTTATACATAGTAGTTGGGTTCATCCTAACAAATTCATACATGTATGGAAATCGATTTCAGTTCATGATCTCCCTTTCCTCCCTCTTTTCCCTCCCATTCTTCCCACACCAAAATGCTATAATTTAAAAAATATATACCAAAAACCACGATATTGTTTGTGGTAGACTCTTTAGAAGCCCCCAGTAAATCTATAGCTATACTCATGTCCTCGTGACTATTCATGTAATCCTTTCCCACATTGACTCTGGCTTCAGCCACATGACTTGCTTCAGTCAATGAGATGTTAGCAAGAGTAATGCAAAGATTTACATGTTGAGACTTGCAATGGCCTAAAAGTTGGTGTCTCCCCACCAGATTCATATATTGAAATCTAATCCCTAATGTGATGGTATTATGAAGTGTGGTTTTTCTGGGGTGATTTGTTCATAAGTAGGATTATTATGAATGGGATTAAGGTACTAATAATAGAGACTAGAAGAAGTCCTTTGTACCACCTATGGAACCAATGTTCACCAGACACCAAATACTGGGCACCTTGATCCTGGATTTCCAAGCCTTCAAAATTGTGAAAAATAAAATTTGCTTCTTTATGAATTTCCCAGTTCAAGGTATTTTATTATAGCAGCCCAAACAGACTAAGACAGGACTTGTCTTCTTGTAATAATCCCTTCAGGAAGTCATCTGCCATCCTGGAAAGAAGATTGATTGGAAGCTGTATTAATCAGCTTTCCTTCTCTTCGACCAAAATATCTGACAAGAACAATTTAGAGGAGTAAGACTTTATTTTGTTTCATGGTTTCAGAGTTTCAGTCCATGATCAACCTGTTCCATTCTTTTGGGCCCAAGGTGAGAACTACAGATTTAGCACAGAAAACCACTCAGCTCATGGTGACAAGGAGAGAGAGAGAGAGAGAGAGAGAGAGGAGAAGCCAGGGGAACATGATATAATCCCAGCACAAGCCCCCAGACACCTACTTTCTCCAACTACACCTGTCTATAATTACCATCAAGTACAGTAGTTCTTTCAAATTATTAATTCAACAAACAGATTAACCCACTGATTAGGCTATAGTTCTAGTAATCTAATCATTTCACTTCCTGTGTTGTTACCACAGGAGCTTTTGGTGGACATGTCATATTCAAACCCTAACAGAAGCTGTGTTTGGGAGACATTGGAGAATGAGAGGCCATCTTGGGCATTCCATCCCTAGGTTGAGCTCCCAGCTGAATTAAGCCATATAAAGGGAACTCAGCCAAATGATATAGAAGAGGACCTCCCAGTCGGCTGACAGAATGGTAAGGAATAATAAATTATTGTTAAAGTTTTAAGTCATTGAGTTTCAGATAATATAAAGCAGTAGATAACTGAAACATTTTTTCTATATCACCAAATAAAAATTAATAAAAAGATACTAAATTCTGATGGGAGAACAAATTGGTACACTACAACACTTTTATTAAGTAATTTGATAATAAGTTTCAACAACTGTTCACATGTTTATTGAACCTATTGAACTCAGTAATTTCACTTCTGGAAATCTATTCAAAGGAGAAAAATACTGAAATATAAGAAAGATATATGTACTAAGATATTCACTGCATTATTATGTATGGAAAAACAAAACATTTATCCCCACATTATTTTACTATTCACTATCTTAATTATCATGACTTTAGTATTCTAAGAAATTCCTTTTTTCTATTTTTAAAATTTTATTTATTTATTTATATGCAGTGTTGAGGATCAAACCCAGAGCCTCACACATACCAAGCAAGGACTCTACCACTGAGCCACAACCGCAGCCCATCTTCTAAGAAATTCTTGAGGCTAGGTATCACATCTTATACCTGTAATCCTAGGGAATGAGAAGGCTAAATCAGGAGAATCACGAGTTCAAGGCCATCCTCAGCAACTTAGTGAGACCCTCAGCAACTTAGGAAGACCTTGTCTCCAAAAAAAAGAAAAAAAAAAAAAATGTGCAGGAGTGGTTGGGGATGTAGTTCTGTAGTAAAGTACCCCTGGGTTCAATATTTCCCAGCCCCTTGCCACCACCCCCAGTATGAAAGATAAAAAAAAACTCTTGAAAGATAAAAAGTTGGAAATAACTCTATTTCTGGACATCCTGCAAACACATTCAAAGAAATATCAGACTGTTCAACATTTCATTGGTAACACCAAATTGTTTTCTCTTCCATTCTCCCTTCAAAGCCCTAATCCCAAAACTTTTGCTTTGCCTGTCCTCCAATCAAAACTATTATGATTCTTAACCTATCTAATCAAACCCTCTTACTAAATGACCTGCCTTAAATCAGACAAACCTTAAATGATAATGGAGGAAAATGAGAGAATGGTTATAAATACTCCAACTTTGCCCTTATCTTTTTGAGATTCTACTAAGATTCTGTCAAAGTGGTGGTCTCCTTTATTGCAATTAGCAATAAATTCAACTTTTTGCCTTGGCATTGAATTATCTTGGTGGTGTTTCGGAGTAGGCAATATTCAACAATAAAAGCAAAAGACTAGAACAATATTCATACTTAATGTCTGATTAAAGAAAAATTATTAAATAAAAAGTACATCATTTTAAGAAATAAGGAAATATAGAATAAGTGAAAAATACTTAAGCTATAAAGTTAAACATAACAAAATTACTTACAATTCCAACTATGGGTTCTATATAAATGTATGTTAAGAAAAAAAGCAAGGAAAGGAAAGAAGAAAAAGAAGGAGAAAAAGAAAAAACAACTGTTCAGCACTTTGAATGCTGAATTATAGTTTTTTTTCTATTTTTCTTATTTTCAAACTTTCTTTAATGAGAAAAAAATTAATAATGACAAAATTATTAGGATTTTTTTTTGTACCAGGGATCACACCTGCAGCCTTTTAAATTTTTTTATTTAGAGACAACTTAGTTCTCACTAAGTTGCTTAGGTCCTCGCTAAGTTTCTGAAACTGGTTTTGAACTTGTGATCCTCCTGCCTCAGCCTCCCAAACTACTGGGATTACAGGTGTGTACCACCATGCTCAGCTAGGAATTTTTCAAAACAACATTAGCTAAAACTAAGATTTGATGATCTTTCTCAGCTTTGCATGCTTTAAATACAAAGCATGACTAGCAGGTACATGAATGTGAGAAACATAATTTAGATGATACTCATCAACTATCAAAAGATTCTGGTCAGAAGACTATTGGTGAAGACAAACCTTAAATGATAATGGAGGAAAATGACAGAATGGTTAGGACAAGCAGGTATACTTCTTTAAATATAAATAATCATCACATCACATATTCTAAAATCCAGGTGGTTCCCTTAATCACCATAAAAAATGGGGCCTCTCATTGTCTATGTGACAAGTTTAAAATTATTAAAATTGGGGATGCACAGCTTCCTTCCTTCTCTTTCCATCTACTGCTTCCAAAAATTTCTCAGGTACTTCCTACTTAGCTTCCTACTTTATCCCTTAGGAGTGGAGAAGAAAGAGTTTAGATCTATGTTTCTCAGGAACTGGGAGTACCTGGTATTGGACTCAGAAGCTGGGAAGAGAAGCTGGCAATGAGGAACTGAGAACATCATTTTATGATAGAAAGCAGGAAACTCCTGAGAGTTTCCAAGTACTGGAGATAAGAGGGGACAGGAGATTTTAATAAGAGCTAGATGATTAATTTTACCTCATTTGAGTGTGATGTGGATCAAGACTGAAATTCTCAGTAGGAAGTAGTGGAGCATAACTGCACTCTCAGCATTGGAAGTCTGAGGCAGGAGATTGCAAATTCCATGCAGCCTGGGCAGTTTACAAAGACCCTCTCTTAAAATATAAAATAAAAGGGACTGGGAATGTAGCTAAGTGATAAAAAGTCCCTGGGGTCAATGGCCAGTCCCAGGGTGAGGGGGTTAAGGAGTACTCCTAAAGAAATTCCATTTTTTTTTTTATTTTTTGGTTTTTTATTTTGAGACAATTTCTCACTAAATTGCCCAGACTAGCATTGGATTGGCAATCCTCCTGCCTCAGTCTCCTGAGTCACTGGGATTCCAGGCATGTATGTATCCCTGCACAAGGCTTAGAGCTGTATTTTAAATGTAATACTATTCACCACTCACACACTGAACTATGTGCATCTTCTTTTGCTTCATTATTGTTAAAAACATACTTTAAACTCTGAATTAGTACTGTCAATGATTTTTTAAAAGAAGAAAACATGCATAATGAAAATACAAAAGAAAAACAAGACTGACTGGATATTTATCTAGAACATACATAAAGGAAAGAGTAATCCTGTACACTGTATATATGAGTATAGTGACTAAAAAGATATATTTGATAGAGAAGGCTGCTGTATTTGGATCTACCACAGCCCAACCACCAAATTCCCTTTCTCTGTTCTCTATTCTTAACCTAACATTATTTTGTTTCTTGGTAACTTTAATATCAACAAATGGGTGGTATATAACAAACATATATAATCCAACTGATGGATTACTTGATCAAATGATGGAAACAGTGTTCTTTTTAAAATTATTAATTACATGATCCTCCAAAGCATGCATATATATTATGTCCTTATTATGTGCTTGGATAGAGTATACTAGTTATTTGGAGAGTTATGATTATTAAGTTTCCAGACCTCTGTAGAAGAGAGACCACATCCTGGATCTGTGGTCATTTACCAGAATTTAGTGCTGGTTATTTCAGGCCAACAGTTGCTACAGATCTATCAAAAACATAGTGTAACAAAGGAAAAGCTTCTGATGATTTTATGAACATTAAGAAACTACTGAGTATTGATGTAAACTTCAGAGAATTATTGTGGAATGTTAGTCAATAATATTAGCAAATCAATTAACGTGTAACAAATAGTAAAGATTCTGCTTTTTTTTTCCTTTCTTTTCTTTTCTTTTTTCTTTCTTTCTTTCTTTTTTTTTAACCACACATAGAATTAAACCCAAGGCCTTATGCATGCTAGGCAATGCTCTACTATTGTTATACCTCCAGCTTCAAGATTATTTTTTTGAATAAATTTCATACATTGGGTAAGGTAATGCTGTTATCTGCCAATGAAGACACATTCTTTGAAAATTGAAAACTGATCATTTATCAGTTGATCTTGTCATCCATAAATTCTTGGACAATAATCACATAATAATGATCTCATTAGTAATAAAATGTCACATCAGTATTTTTTTGTTTTTTTTTTTAAAGAGAGAGGGAGAGAAAGAGAATTTTTAATATTTATTTTTTTTTAGTTTTCAGCGGACACAACATCTTTGTTTGTATGTGGTGCTGAGGATCAAACCTGGGCCGCACGCATGCCAGGCGAGCGTGCTACCGCTTGAGCCACATCCCCAGTCCCACATCAGTATTTCTAATAACAATCCCATTATCCTAAATCTAAAGAATATTTTATGTTTGTTTATGTATGTGTGTTTTGAATCAACCTATCACATAAAACACTGCAGCATGGACTAAACCATATAATGGATCTCCTGGAAGCCATCTAAATAGGTTTGTTCTTCTTTTTCTTTTCTTTCTTTCTTCTTTTCTTTTTACTTTATTTATTTATTTTTGTAACAGGTATTAAACTCAGGAGTGCTTAACCATTGAGCCCCATTCCCAGCTTTCTTTAAATTTTGAGATAGTCTTGTTGAGTTGCTTAGGGCCTCTCTAAATTGCTGAGGCTGTTCTCAAACTTGTGATCCTCCTGCTTCAATCTACCCAGTATCTGAGATTACAGGCAGGTACCAAAACACCCAGCTTGGATTTGCTTTACTACTACATCTTTTCTAATACCATGGCATGGATCTAGGGAAGTTTTATAAGGGATTCTAACATTTTTTGTATATTTAAAGTTCATGGTAACATACATGAAGTATAACTGTTTTTCAAAAAGCAAAGATGGAATCATAATAAATATAATCATGTAAAGACAATTATACATGCAGGAAGGCAGATAGGCATGTGATTTGTACTTAAATTCAGTGCAGTGTTGCATTATGATTAGACTTATTTGGAGTTTGTTTCACGGACACAGCACATATTTAAAATAATTTTGTGACTAGACATTTAGTTTTTATTTCTGTTTTAGTCAGTTTTTTTTTTTTTTTTTTTCTGCTGTGACTAAAAGACTTGACAAGAACAATTTTAGAGAAGGAAAAGTTTGTTTGGCTGGCTCACGGTTTCAGAGGTTTAAGTCCACAGACAGCCAGTTCCATTCCCTGTTTCTCATTCCTTGGGGCTGGAGGTGAGGCAGAACATCATGGCAGAAGAATGTGGTGGAGGGAAAAGGTTCCCATGATTATCAGAGAGCAGAGAGAGAGAGGGACTCCATTTGCCAGATACAAAATATATTCCCCAAAGGCATGCCCCCAATGACCAATCTCCTCCAACCACACCTATCTCCTTCAGTCATGACTCAGTTAATCCCATCAGGGGATTAATTCACTGATTGGGTTAAGGTTCTCATTACCCAATCATTTCACCTCTAAACCTTCTTGCATTGTCTCACACATGAACTTTTGGGGGGATACCTTATAGCTAAGCCATAACAATTACTAATGTTTAAAATAAATTTTTAGAAATATCTGAAAATGTAAGAATAACTTTTAATTTTTTTTTTTTAGTTGTTGATGGAACTTTATTTTATTTATCTATTTATATGTGGTGCTAAGAATTGAACCCAGTGCCTCACACATGCTAGGCAGGCACCTTCCACTGAGCTGCAACTCCGGCCCCCTATAAGAATGTTAATGAGTTGTTTTGTTGAATAGTGAGAGAAACTTGATCTCAATATCTGCATATTGAAGTTTACAACTTTATTAATAATTAGGCCACCTAAACATGTATTTAGATTCTTGTGGTAGTTGGATACCACAATTTTTGTTTCATTAAGTCAGATAAATAACTATTAAATACCTTCTATGTTCAAGATTCTATTCTGCCAGAGACAAAATTGTATCTTAAAAAATATCTCCTGTCTTGGGCTGGGGTTGTAGCTCAGTGATAGAGTGCTTTCCTTGCATGTGGAAGGCACTGGGTTTGCTCCTCAGCATCACATAAAAATAAAGGTATTGTGTCCAGCTATAACTAAAAAAATTTTTTTTTAAATCCCCTGTCTATAAGAAATTTATACTCTAGTTAATTCCAAATCATAGGTATAGTAAGTTGTCTGCCTTTATTCATGAAAAATCATGGAACTTACATATGCTGTTTTTTAAAGTTTAATTTATAAATTAGTCACAGTAAGAGATGAACAACCATACTACTAATAAAATATAACAATTACAACTGCTCTCTATTTTGGATTATGAGTATCCTCTAAAGGCTCATGTGTTAAAGGATTGGTCTCCATGTCAGAACTATTGGGAGACAGTGAAATCTTTCACAGATGAGACATAGTGAGAGGTCCTCAGGTCATTGAGGATATGCTTTTTTTTTTTTTTTTTTTTGGCACCAGAGTTTGAACCCAGGGGTGTTTAACCACTGAGTCACATCCCCTAGCCCTTTGTTATTTTTCATTTTGAAACAGGGTCTCACTAAATTGCTTAGGCCCTCACTAAGTTGCTGAGGCTAGCCTCCAACTTGTGATTCTCCTACCAACAAGCCACCTGAGCTGCTGGGATTTCAGACATGTGCCACCACACTTGGCAGAGGATATGCTTTTAAAGGGAGTTGTGGGATCTTGATCTCTTCTTTTCTTTTGGTCCCTGGCTCTTGTTATAAATAAGATATGTGCCATCAGGGCAGTTTCTTACTACCTATCTGATTCTTTTTTTTTTTTTTTAAGAGAGAGAGAGAGAGAATTTTAACATTTATTTATTTATTTAGTTCTTGGTGGACATAACGTCTTCATTTGTATGTGGTGCTGAGGATCGAACCGGGGCTGCACACATGCCAGGCGAGCGCGCTACCACTTGAGCCACATCCCCAGCCCACCTATCTGATTCTTTTATTTCTTTTTTTAATATCTATATTTTTAGTTGTAGAGGAACACAAATACCTTTATTTTATTGATTCATTTTTACGCAGTGGCTCACATGTGCTAGGCAAGCACTCTACTACCAAGCCAGAATGCCAACCCTGATTCTTTGATTTCTAAAGAATATAGTCTAAAACAAGTGTTGACTGTTTTTTTCTTTTCTTTTCAGTACTAGTGATTGAACCCAGAAGTGCTCCACTACCGCGTTATATATCCAGACCTTTTTAATTTTTATTTTGAGACAGGATCTCACTAAGTTGTCCAGGCTGGCCTCAAACTTGGGATCTTCCTTCCTCAACATCCTGAGTCACTGGGATAACAAGCAAGCACACCACATCCAGCTAAAGTTATATTTTTCAAGAAGATGCTAATGATCCCAATGAAAAGAGACGCACAGTATTTTCAGCAATCACACAGACATAACAAATACTAAAAAATAAATTTCGAGGATAGAGAAGCAATCAAACATGTCATGGAACATTTATTTAATGGAATGCTTTGCAGCTCTTTAAAGCAATGAAGAAGATCCATTTATTCTGACCAGGAGAACATCCATGACTAATTAGAACAACAACAACAAAAAAAAAGCAAATTACTGACCAATTCTATATAATTTATTTTGATACTAGGGATTGAACTTGGGGATGCTTAATTACTGAGCCACATCCCCAGGCCCTTTTTATTTTGAGACAGTTGCAAGACTGGCTTCAAACTTGTGATCTCCTGCCTCACAAGTCTCTGGAATGAGAGGTATATACCACCATGCTCTGCATTATATAATTTTTATAAAAATTAATGTATAATTCAATTTCCAGTACCACAAAATATTTTAAAAATATAAAATATATAGCTAATCTGTGTAGTATAGGCTATCAGAGGAAAGTAATTACTGAGTTGGCATGGAGGATTTTCTTTTCTATAGCATTTCTAATAGTTTTCAGGTTTTAGGTAATTTGCTTTTTCCTAGTGTTTTTTCAATATTTATAAATAATTTTAAGCTAACAAATAAAGCACAGTTTTAGATGTTTTCTTTGAAATATCAAAGTTTGACATTGTTATCTTACCATTTTTTAAAAGCGATCCTTTCATAAAACAAAAATATGGTTATTGTGTTATGGGCCAGGCTATATGGACAATGACCAAGCCGACTCCATTTTGCCCTGGGACTCCACATCATGTAAGAAATGCTTCTCCCAGGGAAAGCCCCACCTCTGTACCCATGGACAGTTGCTTAGCATAGCATGTTTGGCAACACAAAATGGCAATTCTTATACAACACGTAAAAATGTTCTGTCTTTGGTTCCCATTTTTCTTGGACAACGTACCCTGTTAGAGATTGACTGTCTAGATGTTAATAACCATTCTTTAACTTGTATACAACTAGGGAAATTTTAGCCCAATCTCTTTTCTGCTTAAGATTTTAGATCTTATAATGTTTGCTTATGGTTTTGAATCATAGCAACAGCCACTTATGCTTTAATACGGTTTTGAACTATAAAAGGTGTACTCAACCCCTGGGAGGGGGTCAAAGGGTGTAGAGTTGCAGTCTATCCCTTGGCCCACCAGCTGGTGGGTCTGGACTGCCTAAGCAAGTGAATAGTTTCCATCTTCTGCTGTAAGGTTGACTCGGTGATTTATTACAATCTTGCATTAACATTTGTAGGCTTTAACAATTTCTGTAACTTTCCTCATCTATCAAGTCTTGATCATCCTTAAGATTTTTAAATTCTAGGTATGAAAATCACATAAGTTTTGTAATTATGAAAGTGGGAAAACTATTTTACATATCAGCCAGAATTTAATTCTAGATGGTTACAATTGATTCTTCTATCCTTTTATTATTATTTGTTTTGTATACATCATTCTTAAAACCACCACGGAGTTAGGTGGAACCAAATGAAATTGCTCTAAGTCAAAACCAGCACTTTCACATTGCTTTACCTAATAATAATTCTCTTGAATTAAGTTGTGTGATTTTCTTTTCCTTTTTCTTGTGCCCATTGAAAGTATTTTACTTTCTACATATTTTAAACTTTGTCATTCTAAGCAAGATAAGCATTTTGGTATTTGTTTCTGTGAATGGGTCTTTATTATGCAAATGTCCTTTTTTCTTAGGTGGCAAATTAGAGCAGTAAAAGTACCTGCTTCTGATAGACAGAGGTAGGCTAAGATGCACTGTGCAAAACATGAACTATAGCTACAAATCCTACCTTACTTCCAGCCCCTCTTCTCAGAGAGGGATTTGTGGACAACCATAAATTATGGTGCTGGAGAAATTATTAACACCATGCCAGTAGCCAGTCAATATGCACCCTGAAGAGACTGGTCAGGAAGAGAGTAAACTCTGAGCTAGGCATAAAACAATGGGGAAACAGGAAGTTGGTTCTATTTTCTTCTGACTTGCTGTCATCACTAAACTGGCCTTTTAAAATAGGCCAAATGAACTATTTCCAGTTGTTTTCCAGTATCTGGCAAAGTAATGCCAATTTAGTAGGTATTTAATAAATAGTTGCTGAATCATCTTATAACCTAAAATACTTTCTTTTTGGGGGGTGGGGGGTGGGAGTCTGTACACATTATAGATTTGGAGGGTTACTGCCAAGTTGACTGACCTGAAATTTCAATAAGGACCTATAATAAAGCATAAGAATTAGAAGACAAGTATATAATGTGATGCCAAAAAAATTCTTTGGTGGTAATAGGATTAGTCCTTGTACACTGAGTTGGCCTCTCCCTATGACACTGACCACTTAACTTGGGACACACTTTCATGAGGAAAAAGAAGAGTATTGGGGCTGGGGATGTGGCTCAAGCGGTAGCGCGCTTGAGTCTTGGTCTCAGCAGTCTTCCAACCAGAAGACTTTGTGATTGAACAAAAAGACTATTCATGTGAGTACTTGTTATGTTATCAAGAGACTGACGAATGATGTTAAGAGGAAGCTGGTTATAAAATGAGACTGTTAACTACAAAAAGTAAAGGTGTTTAAATTCCAAAATTCAGAGTGCTAGTTAATCCTTACATTGGGTGGGGGAGGGGTGGTGGTCTAAAGACTTAAGTTTATTGACTTGCAGAAGAGATGGGGCAGTTTAAATTGCAAAGTGAGGTTAATAAAAACTGCAAAATAAAAACAGCTTTAGTTTGGAGTCAGCATTTCAAAACAGTACTTTCAGAAAATTGTTATAAGCCATTACTACATCAGTCCTCCTGCTGTTACTAACTGGAGACAAGAAATGAAGAATAAATAGGCAGGAAGAAGAAGATCATCAGCAGACACCAATAATCAGGGCAAATATAATAATGGTGAACTAGGAAAGTGCCACTTTTATGCATTATTTCATGTTTAAAATTTTTCCACTAAGCTTGTTGATTTTATCTTAACCATCATTACCACATTGTAATGATAATAAAGGAGCATGAATTTAACTCAACTATGTCCAGTCTAGATGGACCTGGGCTCAAAACCCAAGTTTACCATTTTCTAGCTGAGTCACCTTGACAAAGTCACATAGTTTTTGAGTCTCAGATTGCAACAAAACAAAAATAATAGTAGATGTTCAGTAAATGTTGATTAGGAAATTTGGAAAATTCACCTAGCAAATCATACTGGGAACACTAGTTTTGCATAAATGAAACAACTGATTATATTACTCCAAAAGTGTGGTTCTCGACATCAGTATTACCTTTGTGCGTATCAGAAATAGGCAAACATATGGGTCCTACTCAGACCTACTGTATTAGATGGTCTGGGTTGGACCAGAGAAGTTCTTTTATAAAGTCTTATTGATTCTTATCATATTAAAGATTTAGAACTGCTGCCTCTGAGTTTAGCCAGAAATGCTTTTTATATGATTATTTCCATAATGAACATGAACATGTTAATCTGGAGGGCCAATTTATCCATTGGCCACAAGAGGCACAGTGTCTAGGGTCCATAATTCTTTCAAAGGCTTGTGAAAATGTTTTAATGTTATTTCTTTTAAAACCAAAAGGGAGGGCTGGAGATGTGGCTCAAGTGGTAGCATGCTCGCCTGGCATGCGTGCTGCCTGGGTTTGATCCTCAGCACCACATACAAAGAAAGATGTTGTGTCCGACGAGAACTAAAAAATAAATATTAAAAAATTCTCTCTCTCTCTCTCTCAAATAAATAAATAAAACCAAAATGGGAAAAAATGAGCATATGACATATAGTATTTTAAGTCTGGCTTAAAAAATGTTTAAGACATTGCTTATGGAGGAAAGGCCCCATGAAATTCTGGGTGCCTAGGACCCAGAAAAGTTATAATGTAGCCCTGGTCAAATAAATACTTACCTATTCATTTATAAATGTTGACATTGAAGGTGCATGGCAGGAACCTGGCTATGTATGAAAAATGTGTATTATTCTGAGGATATATTCACTTATAATTTTTAAAATATTAGCTTAATCTTCACTTGATCAAAAATTGAAAATTATAAGCATGAAAATGGCTACTAATCCAGCTGCTAATACCCTAGAAAAATATCTGTGACATCAAAAGGGGACATTGACTAAACATTGACTAAAGAAAAAATCTGGAGGGGCTGGGGATGTGGCTCAAGTGGTGGTGCGCTTGCCTAGCATGCATGAGACACTGGGTTCGGTTCTCAGCACCACATAAAAATAAAATAAAAATATTCTTTAAAAAAAGAAAAAATCTGGAAATAAAAAAGGAACATGACTCATGGTAGGATTAAGCAAGAATAAAAATAAGGTAATTAACAAGTTGAAAGTCAGGGGAATATTTAAAGTACAAATTATGTTAAAAGACAAACAAAAACAAAAAGAGAAACTTATATACTATTTTTATATAATGGTAATCATTCATTTAATCTGAGTCCAGTTAACTCTGTTCTTCAAAAACCATCAATCATATGCCCTAAGCAACTCAGTGAGACCCTGTCTCTAAATAAAATACAAAAAAGGGCTGAGGATGTAGCTCAGTGGTTGAGTGCCCCTGAGTTCAATCCCTGGTATCCCCTGCCCCTCAAAAAATGGGTTGGAGGTGCAACTTTGTGGTGGAGCATTTGCCTAGTACACAGGAAGCCCTGGGTTTAATCCCCTGCACCACAAACAAAAGAAAACATGAAAGTGGTGGGATCTTAATGAAGAAGGTGAGAGTGTTGAAAGATGAAGCTAAGGAGATAGGGATTGAGGGCCTAAGGATTTTAGGAATTTATCCTAAAAGCAAGGGGAAAATTTTGAATGTTTAAGACAGGAAGGTCTTGTGATTTGATTTACATTAAAAAATTTTTTTAAAAAGATTATCATGGCTTTCTTGTGAGAAAGATTAGAGGGGTAGAGAGAATCAGCCACAATCTGTTTGAAGCTATTAATATGGTAGTATGGCTAGGAGGTTATAGACTAATTCTTGGAAAAATTATGGATAGATTCAAGAGATATTGACAAAGGAGATATAAGGAAATATTATTTTGAGAGAGAGAAAGAGAGTGTGTCAATAGCAATTTCTAGCTGATATGGAAAATGGGTGGATGGCAATATTATTCAATGTACTAAGAATCCCAGGAGAGAAACAGCTTTTGAGATGGTTTTATGATCTTGGGTTCTTTCCAGATGATCCTGTAGACTGTCTCAGTCCTGTTTTTCTCTTAATTCTGTCTACATGAAATGATTGTGCACTATGGTGGATGTCAGCCCTTTAGCCATCACCACTTATTACTCTTTCCTGTGGGATTTAAACTACATGGAAAACTGAGAGACCACTTGATGTGGAGACTCTTAAATAATGTAATTTAAGTAGGCTACAGCTATGTTGGAAAACTGCCTGCTGTGACCAAACATCCTAATAGTTATAGAGTAGGGTCAACACTTTCTGCTACAAAGAAAGTAAATTCTAGTGGACTAAAGCTAGTGGGCATTTTTAGTTAGCACTAGGGTTATGGAACACATATGCTATGTGAAGGGATTCATTTAAAGGAGGAATTCTGTCTGTATTGTAAAATAGGAAATAAAAAATAGGTGAGTAGAGACACATATAGTTTGGATACACTAGGGGAAACCTGATCTTATAGCATGTATTCCTCTCTGAAGTAGGAAGTAAGGAATTCTGCTGAGTGGTGGGGAAAGGCTTGAAGAAGTTTGAAATGGTTGTGCAGGACATGCGAAGAGCATGCCACTTTGAGAACACTGTAGGAAGGCTTGCAGTACAGAAGTTCCTTGAGGTGGCAGCCATGATATTTTAGTGAAACCAGTCTTCTCAATTGAATGACTTTTTTTTTTTCCAGTGTGTTCACCCTCCTATATCCCAGGATTTACTCAGGGTAGAGGCTTAAGGAGAAAGCATCCAGACAGAGCAGAGAAGTAAGGAACTTGAGCATATAATCAAGAAAGAGTAAATGAAATAATGTAGAAAACTAAAGATAAAAGAGAACATGAAGGATTCAACAGATTTATAAATAATAATGTGATTGAAAATGGACACAGTAGTTATGCCCATAGCTGAGATGTTTGAGTTTGGAAGAGAAGCAGGTCCAGCTTGTGATATTAGGAATAAAAGATCAGAGTAAGAGTATTAAAAAAAAAAAAAAAGACACTGGAGAAGATATAAAATTAGGTTTGGAATTTTTGCAGGGTAGGACCCAGTTTTCCCTTTCTCCTTTTTTCCAAGTTTTCTTTTTCTTTTTTTAATTTTTTTTTTAAGCTGTAGATGGACACAATATCTTTATTTATTTATTTTTATTTGGTGCTGGGGACCGAACCCAGGGCCTCAGACATGTGAGACCAGCGCTGGTCACAACCCCAGGCCTCCAAGTTTTCTTTACTGGAATAACTAGAAAAAGCAAAATAGCTTACTATTCACTGTAACTGCCCATTCATTCAAATCCAAAACAGTTTAATTTTTCTCCATTATGTTTCTCTTTTACACCAGAGTTAAATTTTGCTTACTATCACAAGTTATCTGATAGCTGAATAGAATTTGCTATAAAGATATGGTGGACTTTTAATAAAAAATAGTATATCTGAGATAACTTTTATAATTATATTTCTGATGCTCAAAGTTAGTCTATAAAAAATGTATATATAGCTGGGTGTGGTAGTACATACCTATAATCCCAGCTACCTGGGAGGCTGAGGCAGAAGTTGTTGCCAGCTGTCCAGGCTAGTGAGATGAGCTGGGTTCAAAGGAGCTGGCTATATCAATAACTAGGAAAATGGTGAAGATACTACGCAGCACACGAACATAAGTTTCTAAAATTGAGAGTGGGACTGCTCAGCTCCACGCTGAGCAGCACGACCGTGAAAGAGAACGTACACCTGGATTTTTTTTATTTTATAGGGGGGATACATACAAGGGAGGTTCAAGGGAATGTTCTTCACCAAATAAGGCAGGGAATAGCATTTCAAAGGTGGAGTCTTGCTTTGTGATGTCTTGTGATCAGCCAATTGATTGACATCTTGGCAAGTCACAGCCATCAGAGTTGCTGTGTGGGATCACAGGCAGATAAAGTGGAAAGGCACATTTACATTGCACAGCCCAGTCAGCATGCAATGCCAGACCAGTCCTCTCATACACTCAAATGCACATAGATCATACACACAGCCCATGAATGGCTCACGACAAGGAGGATTGCCAAGTTCTAGGCCAGCTTGAACAACTTAGTGAGAACCTGTCTCAAAATGAAATATAAAAAAGGAACACACCTGGGTTCAATACCCAGTACACACTCTCTCTCTCTCTCTCTCTCTCTCTCTCTCTCTGTGTGTGTGTGTGTGTGTGTGTGTGTAAATACAGAAGGGCTGCTAATTGAGTATTTGTAAAAATACTAAGTACACCAAGTTTTTAAGGGTATGTCCTAAACTTGAAAATTTCTTTTTTTTTTTTTTTTTTTAAATTAATATTTATTTTTCTAGTTTTTTTGGCAGACACAACATCTTTGTATGTGGTGCGGAGGATCGAACCCAGGCCGCACGCATGCCAGGTGAGCGCGCTACCACTTGAGCCACATCCCCAGCCCCTAAACTTGAAAATTTCTAATGGGATGCATGGCACTATCAATTCTTTTTTTTTTTTTAAACTATCAATTCTTAATTCATCATATTCACATGGAAGAACAATGATTTTAGAAAGTATCTTTAATATATACTTGAATATGGGAATCGATAATTTCAGTTATACATTCATAGAATCAGAATGATTGAACTGAAAAGGAATTTAGAGATTATTGAACCTAGTGATTCTCACAGTCTGCCTGTGATCAGCAACATTTGGTTCACTTGGAAACTTGGTAGAAATGCTGTTTCTCTGGTCCTGCTCCAGACCCACTTAATCAAAAACTCTGGAAGTAGGGAAAAGTACTATAAGTTGTTTTAATAAGCTCTCCAGGTGATGATTATGCATGCTAAAGTCTGAGAATCATTGATTTAATCCAGACCTCTGAAGGAAAAGTGAGGAATGAGAGATAGGTGAGAGAGAAATGAAAGACAGAGACCAGGCAGAGATACACAAGAGAGTTTGTCAGAGCTGACAAACAAAGGCCGTCTCTCAATAGGAGAGAGGCAAAACAAGCTTGAGTTCTGGGACTTTTATGGGGGAGGCTCAGGAACCAGAGCCAGGTGGCCCCTAATGTGGGCAGTTAAGGGCTGGGTTCATATGAAGGAATGGTGAGCTTTTCTCAGAAAGGTGCTTGGGCGGGAAAGTGAAACTTTTTCCTTAAAATGGTAGCTGTCACTTAAGATAGTTCTTCAGATGCTAAACAAGGACCTTTTATATTCACCCTTTTTCGTTTTTATTGGGACCTTTAATGAATAGGGACCTGGGTCAATCTTCTATAACTTCTTCCTACCGGGAAGCAGTAGCGTTTGAATCCTTCATTAGGCGCATGAAATGTTATTGGAATGATAGAAGAGGATGAGTGGTGGTGGAATGCTGTCCCTGATGCCCCAATTTTTGGTGAGGGATTGGTATTCCTGTAACAAAAGCTGGTTTATGGTTTGCTTAGAGATTTTTTTGTATCTGGTCTTGAATGAATCTAATGACACAGGGGGCAAACATTAACAGAAGGTCTATGACAAGAAGAGGGGTCAGGAAAGGAAGCGCCCACTGGAGAAGGGGGTTATTTAGCTGCCATCCTTCTGTAGAGAGAGCTGTTGTTTCCCATGTTCAAGGTTCTGTTGGAATTGTTTTATCTTGTCCCTTACTATACCAGATTGATTGACATAAAAATAGCATTCCTTCTGTAGATACCAAGTCCGCCTTTTCTGGCCATAAAAAGATCAAGGCCCCTTCAATTCTGCAGAACCACAGCAGCTAAAGAATCAAGCTGGGATTGTATGGTTAGTATGGTTTGGGCAAGTTGCTATAAGTCTTCTAGAAATTGGAATGATAATTCCTAAAAATGGTACCCCTGGGAGGTGAGTGCAGAGTAAGGAAGGAGGGCAAAAATTAAAAAGAGAAGATGGTACTCATGGTTCTGCAGTGTCCTCGTGGTCCTCAGAGACCGAAGGAAGATTGGGGGTTCTGGCCTTGGAGAAACACAGTCTGAGAAGGCCTGTGGGCATCACTGTATAAAAGGGTGGGGAAAACCACCCTTTCAAATGGGAATTATAAACCCAATATGGGAGGCCCTCAAGGTGGGCCGCTGAGGGAGTGATAAGAATGACCTAAAAGAGTCCAGTTATTTTTGTGGAGAGTTGTGAGGAGAAAGGGAGCCTGTTTGGGGAGTTAAAAAGTACCAGGTTGCCAGGAGACAGAGTGGGAGAAGGGGAAGAGGCAGAACTAGGCTTTGCCAAAACAGCATTACTGTATTGTCAAAGAAGGTTCCTAATGTATGCCAGAAGGGGCCAGAAAAGATAATGAGCAAGGGTAGTAGAGAATCAGAGGTTGGTGAGCTGAGCAGGGAGATAGGCCATCCATATAGAAGCTCGAAAGGGGAGATGTCGCAGTCTGGCTGGGCACAAAATCACCAGCCACTCAAGCAGGAACAAACTTTATTTTTGAAACTGCCGCCAATGCCCGTACGCTCCCAGGAAAATTGCCGACCGACCCACACGGTGTTCTCCGGACCCCGACAGGAAGTCCTTCCTCCGGAATTCCCTCCTACTGAACTTCCCCAACTAATGGGAACTCTCCAGGAGTCCCGGCCGAGATGGGCAGCAAGAGTCTTATATCCATAAGAATGCAGATCTTAACATAATCATATCATCTCAATGGCTTGCTGGTGTCATCTTTCAACCAAAAATGCCATGCATCATACTGCTTGGCTATGGCTCTTAGCAGGGAGATGTTGAGTGGCTTCCTTGGGAGGGCTCATAACCTAAGAGCCAAAGGAAGGAGTTTAGTCTAATCTGAATGTAATTCAAGGGATAGTTTAGTGAGAATGTTCTTCAAGGTCTGGTTGGTACATTTACCTTGCCAGAGGAATGAGGATGGTAGGGTATATGAAAATGCCAGGAGATGTTGAGTGCCTTAGCTACAGACCATGAAACATGGGAAGTAAATTCAGGACCATTATCAGACTGGATTGAGGAGGAGAGGTCAAATCAGGGAAGAATGTGTTCAACGAGGGTGTTGACCAACATAGTGGCACATTTATTGGTTGTAGGAAAATCCTCCATCCATCCTGAGAAGGCGTCAACAAGTATTCAGAGAAATTTGTACTACTTGACTGGGGGCATATGGGTGAAATCCAGCTGCCAATCAGAGCAAGAGAGATGTCCTCTTGCCTGGTGTAAAAAGAAGGCAGGTGGGCAGAGATTGGAGGTGGGATTGGTTTTTTGGCAGATTTCAGCAGAGAGGGTAGAGAGAAATTATAGGTCCTCTGGAGAGAGAGAGTTTAAGGTGAGAGAGTTTAACCTCTTCTTTAAAATTGAAATTAGGAGCCTAAAGATATTAGTTGGAATTTATAATACTTAAAAGTGGACTTGGTATGAAAGAAGCCTAACTCAGTTTGCTTAAAAGACATCTTTTATACAACTCCACCTTTTTTCCCATTCCAAGGATATTAGCTTCTTATGGTTGCTATAACAAGTTACTTTACCACTATTAGAGTTCTATGAGGTCAGAACATCTGTCTCATTGGGCTAAAACCGAGTTGTTAGCTTTCCTTTCTGGAGACTCCAGCAGAGGATCAGTTTCTTTGCCTTTTCCATCTTCCATAGGTCACTCACATTCCTTGATTCCTGGAACCTTCCTCCATTTTCAAAGCCAGTATATGTATATTTTTAAATGAAAGGCTTATTTTCTTTATATTTTAGAGTCTGTACATATGACCAGTCACCCCACATCTACCTATTATCTACATGCCTCATTGGCACAGATTAGGTCACAAAGCATCACAACAGGACCCTGCAATTCCCTCAAGCAACAAAAATAACAAATTATAAATTCTACTCATTGCACTAATCTTACTAAATCAGTAAATATTACCACCATAGGAAAATGCATTTTAAAAAGTATTAAACAAAAAGGTTGCATGCTTAAACCATGGTTAAAAGGGCCATTAGAACTGTTCATTTCAAAGTATTGTATTCAGTTCTTCAGAATCATTTTAATTGCTGTCGAATTTTTATTAAAATATAAAATAGATTTTTCTTTATTTTTGTTTTGTGGTACTAGGAATTGAGCCCAGGAACTCCAATATGCTAAGCAAGTGCTGTGCCACTGGGCTCCACCCCCAGCCCTTTTTATCTTTTGAGACTGGCTCTTGCCAAATTGCAGAGGCTGGGCTCCAACTTGCCATCTCCCTGCCTCAGCTTCCCTAGTTGCTGGAATTTGAGGAATGCGCCACCCTGTCCAGTCCCACAGGTTGTTTTTTTTTTTGTTTTTTGTTTTTTTTTTTTTTGGAGGTGGCTACTGAAGGATTTAAGAAAAATGCTGATTAGAGTACTACATACCAAAAGTAGGCGAGTTTCAGTAGACTATGGGGTAACTTCGTTTTTTTCTGTCTCTTCCATATTTTCACTAGTGAAAATACAGCACTTTTATAACATTAAAAACGAAAGAAAAAAAGAATCATCAACACAATGGTTGACGGTATCAAAAAGATCCAGACATCTGTAGTTATAAGGCCTGATTTGTAGGGTAGTGTATGGTTTCTGAAGTCTCAGACACCTAAGTGACAAAGGTCTTGTTTTTCAACACTTCCATCCAAAGTGTAGTGATTAAATGTTGTCTGATAAATAAAACTTATTTAAAAATGAATGTGAACCTTTTCTGGACATCTACCATCATTTTTCTTCAGCTGGAAAATTTTAGAGCCTCCTCACTGACACGAACTCGCAACATTTCCTCGCATTTGTGGTGGCCCAGGACCACCTGCGCCCCCCACCCGGCCGCGTGCACACGCCACTCTGCGATGGGGCCTTTGGCAGTGGGGATTTGGGACGTAACCTGTGCAGGCCGAGCGGGTGCCCCAAAGGCCGGCCCTACAGGGAGCCTGGGCAGCGGCGCCCAGGGTCGGGATCTGGTCGGCGCCGCAGCCGGCTCTGCCCGCGAGCCGAGCCTGGGCCCGGAGGGGGAGCCGCGCTGGGGGCGGCAGCGGGGCGGGGGCGGGAGCCTGGCGGCAGCTCCAGAGCCCGTGGGGGAGGAGCGGCGGCGGTACAGCTGCTGTGGCGACCGACGCGAGGCAGTGGCAGAGGAGACCCACCCCTGTCCACATGGACAGTCGCGAGGGCCTCCGCTGATGCATTCACGGCTGGGCGGGGTGGGCGGACGGCCGTAGCGGCGGCGGCTGCAGAAGGAGCGAGTGATCCGGAGGCGCCTGACGGTCACGGAGACCTAGCCGCCCCGGCGCGGCGGGTGCGGCCATTTTACGGCCTGGGACGGAGGGAGGCGTGTTTGAGTGCTCGCCCTCCTTCTCCCTTCCTGGGGGCCCGCGGCTGAGCGAAGCGTCCCTGGCGGCCTGGGTGGGCGGTGGATGGGGAGTCGTGGGCCGAGAGGAACTAGGCCCGGGAAGCGCCGTCGCCGTCGTCGCCGCTCACGTTCCCCCCGGAGGAGCCTGAGGAAAAGCCCAGGCCGCTGGCCTCGCTATCGCCCGTCAGTCTGCGGATAGGCCCGGTAGCGCCTGGCCTGCTTTTGTGTAGGCCCGTTTGGAGGTGGGAGCGCCGCCTGCCTGCCGGCTGAGCCCGAGGCCCGCAACCCTGCGGCGGCTACCCTCCTACGGCGCGGCCCCTCATCCCGGCGAGCACGGCGGCGGTGTGGGCCATGGATTAAGAAGGAGGCGGCGTGGGAGGAGGAAGATGGCGGCCGGCAAGAGCGGCGGCAGCGCTGGGGAGATTACTTTTTTGGAAGGTACGTCTGTTTCGGCCTTTGCGGGGAGGGTAGGGGAACGTGGCCCCCGGGGACTCCGGATAATCAGTTACTTGCGCTAGGTGGGTGTGGGGGCGGCGGAGTGCGAGGGGTGGGCCAGGGCGGAGAGGGAATGTGCCGCGGAGGCGCCGGGTTCGAGACTGCCGGGGCGCGGGGCTTGGCCGCCCCAGTTCGAGGCGGCGCGGGTGGATCGGGCTGCGAGCCCGAGTTTGTGGGCGTCTTTCCGAGAGTTCGCACAGAAGTCTTTGACATTTAAAAAAATTTTTTTTTTCTTCTGACGGTTGCCTAAGATAAGAGCAGACTGTACTGGGGTTTTGTTGGCGTTCGTGGAAAGTTTCGAATTGCCGAGGTTGTGTGGAATTGGGGGCCGCGCGTGGGGAGCGGAGAGGTATTTTGGTCTTAAATACCCATCCGTGTGTTCCACGGAGCTTCGGGCTTCCTTTTGCAACCGGCGTTCAGATTAGGCCTGGCTGTGTCCTGTAGTCTTAGGAAATGTTTTTTTTTTTTTTTTTTTTTTTTTTTTTTTGCTAAACATATTTTCTAAAATAATTTATTTGGAGAAAGAGATTGAGGTTCACAGTGTCGGTTTTGAAACAGTCACTAAAGCTAATAGACGAAGTTTAGGTGTTTCCATTTTGATTCACTTGTGAGGAAAAGTTAAACATTTACTGTTAGTGACTCTACTAGTCTTAAGAAAAGCTGTTTTCGTTGGGGATGGTGTTAGTGGGTAACCATTGGCTTATTGCCCGTGTATATAAGGACTCTCAAAATACGGCTGAATTTCGTTATAGTTGTGGACCAAGAACTTAAATGTTCAAGTTACTTAATTGACTAAGGGTTCAGTATTTACACTGGTAATCGAATTTGTAAATATATTTAGGGAAATGAGTCTGTACTGTATGTAATTTTAAAAAATAATTACTCTGTATAATTTTTTACTTTTAAAAATGGAATATGTAGAAGTGATAACTTTTTAAAATAACTAGAAGCATTACTGAATTTTGAAAGTACAATTTAATTTAAAATTAAGCAAGATCCTTAGTGGTAGCAGGGGGAGTTGGGATGGATGTGACTTGTATACTGCTTTAACAGCATACAGTTACGGGAACACTTAGTACTCAATAGTAGTCTAACGAATGAGTAAAGGCTGATAGAGGTGGAGAAAAGAAATTTGCTTAATTCTTCCTACTTGCATATAGAAGTGAAAAAGTCTTAACCTTTGATGTGCAGGTCAGCCTTAGAAATTCCTAGTAAGAAGATAATGCGGTGGTGGGGGGGGCTGGGGTTGTGGCTCAGTGGTAGAGTGCTCACCTAGCATGTGTGAGGCCCTGGGTTACATCCTCAGCACCACATAAAGATAAATAAATAAAGGCATTCTGTCCATCTACAACTTAAAAAAAGTAGAAGATAATGCTTGTGAATTTTTATGAGTTCATTTCCTATTATCCATCCTAGTTTGGGCAGTATATGTACCTGTCAAGAGAATGAGAGTGGTTTTTGTGTTAACAGGTCAATGATATGTGTGTTATTTTTTGTTTTGTTTTGAAGTAGGAAATTGAAGAGATGATTTAGGTATTAATTCGGTATGCAGATTATACTTTTGTGTCAAAGTAAGTTTCTGGCTTCTATAGGCTCACTTTAGTTCTGATTGGATGAACATGAGGAGGATAAAAGTAACACAAAGGTAACATGTAACAGAGCTGATGGGAATTTGAAACTATTGCTTTTAGTTTATTCTAATTAGGTCTATTAATATACAGGTGAGATAAATTAGAGTTTCACCTTATGTCATTCAACATTTTCTAAATAAACAAATACTATTTAGTCCTACTTCTAATACTAGTAGTAGTACTAATTTTCCATGATTTTTTTGGTTTCTCACACTTTTATTTTTTGTTATTTATTTATTTATTTTTTTAATATTTATTTTTTTTTAGTTTTCCGCAGACACAACATCTTTGTTTGTATGTGGTGCTGAGGATCGAACTGGGGCCTCACGCATGCCAGGCGAGCGCGCTACCGCTTGAGCCACATCCCCAGCCCCAAAGAAGCAGAACTTTTACAAGTTTCCACTATCTGTTTAATATTTATTGTTTTAGTTTTCGGTGGACACAACATCTTTATTTATATGTGGTGTTGAGGATCGAACCCAGCACTGAGCGCATGCCAGTCACACTTTTAGTAATGAAATACTTTACTGTAATTTGCATATATTTTGTACTACCGTGTTTAAAGATTTCTAAATGTTTTCCCACAAGTTTTTAGATTTTAACATTAAAACATCTACACATTACACTTGGTGTTCTTTCCAACAGAGCTCTTCAAAAACTGAAGTAGGTTTTCATTCACTCATCAAATATTTATAGTAGCCTACTCTGCTAGGCACTGTATCAAGTTAAATACAACAGTGCATAAGATAGTCAAGATCCTTGCCTTCATAGAACTTTAATTTTAGTGGGAAAAACTGTCAGTAAACAAGTAAAAAATAATCCATTTAGAGCAGTCTTTTTTCATATAGTTCACTTTTTCACTTTAGTCAGGTCTGCTCAGACCTGACAATCTAAAAGTGTCAATAGTGCCACATATGCTCATGGGCACATGTACAAATGTGGCATTACTTTTACTGTTTTACTTTTCATGTCAGCCCTCATCGCATGATAAGTTTATTTCTTCCCATTTTTCTATACTACTAAAATATAAGCTCTATACTACCATATTTATCTCTTTAATGTCATATATCTGGCACTACCTGGAATGTGTTTGTTATTGATGAAATAAACCAGATTATAACTGTTATAAAGGCTGTGGGAAAAGGTACAAAGTAGTGGTCCATAAGCTGTTTTACAGTATTCAAGTAAAGGAGAGGCATCATTGAAGAGGTGATGCTGACCACCTTGACTATGAAACACTTCCAAGGGGATGATAGGTGTAAAGGCTCAAAGATGATATATAGTTCTATTCATTAAATAAAATGGAACTGATTATGACTGAAATGTAGCAAACCAAGGAGAGAGTGATGTAAGAGGCAAGAGATCTATCGTGCAGGCTAGTGAGTTTTTTTTTTTTTCGTTCTAGGCATTGGGAAGTCATTTTTAGAATTTGGGGCAGTGGGGGTACCATGATATTTATGTTTTTTAAAAATCACTGACTTCTCTATGTGGAATAAGAGAAGAGCAAGAGTAGCAGTAGGGAGATAAGTTAGAACATTGTAGCAGTCTAGAAGTGGTGCTAGCTTGAAGTATTGCCATGGTAGCAGTGGAGATTGGGGAAAAAATTGAAAATACATTTGAATGTAGAGTTTGTAAGACAGAATGGATTGTAGATTGTATATAATGGATTGCAGAGTAAAGGAGAAATCAGTAAGGTTTTGGCTTGAGGTGTTGGGAGATAATGCCATTTACTTTGGTGAGTGCAAAGAGGAGTTAGCATTGCTTGATCATCCAAAGTTTGAGGAGCTATATGACCTTTGCTCCAAAATATATTTTGCTTCCTTATAACTACTAAGTAGAATTTTTTTTTCCTTATATGACTTTTTTTAGGGAAAAGGAGACTTACTGCCTACTCTTGTACATTCTTTGTTTTGTTTGTATATTATCACACTAAAATTGTATGAATTTTATTGGGCCATGGGTTGTTCAATTTATTTATCTAATTAGCTTTTTTCTTTTGGGCTCATTTCTTTTGCATCTGTTTACTTACTGTTGTCTCATAGCTTTTTCCCACTTATGATAGATGGTTTTACCAGTTTTCTCATTATTCATTCAATAGATATTTGTTTAGCACCTGTTATGTTACAGGCACTGCACTGTGAGGCACATGGTGAGGGGGAAGAAAGGGTTCTCCATAGAATTTCCAGTATGGTGAGAAAAGTCAATAATCAAACAATTACTTGTAAAATTAAAACCATCAAATATATATATAAAATGTTTATTTTTTAGCTGGACACAATATCTTTATTTTATTTGTTTTTATGTGGTGCTGAGGATGGAACCCAGGGCCTCACACATGCTAGGTGAGTGCTCTACCACTGAGCCACAACCCCAGCCCCAAACCATCATGTTTTAAGAATTAATGATAGTTGTTTAAAATAGAATTTGACCTAATCAGGGTGATTTGAAAGATGAATAGGAGAAGGGGAAGTAGTGAGATAAGAGCTTTCCAGGCAGAGGGAATAAAATAGGAGTGTGGCATATTAGGGGAACTAAGAAAGGGCAATATGGTCCTAGCAAAAGAATGGTGCAATATGAAGCTAAAGGGACATCATCAGAATTGCTGCAAAAAAGGTCACCCGAAGATAGCCTTAGAGGGTCAACAGATTATCAGGGAAACCAGTTAGGAGATGCTTGCAGTGTAGGGCAAAGATGATGATAGCTAGCTTGTTCTAATAATTTTTTTTTAAATATTTTCCCACTTTTCTCCTCTATGGGAGCTCCAACAAGTCTTATTTTTTCTCATGTTAGATCTTTTTGTACTGTACTTGTTGATATCTAGCTTTCTTTCCTGTTGCCTTTTTTCTACCATCTGAATTGCTTTACCTCTATTTTCTCCCATTTTTTTCTTGAAAATTTTTTTTCTACTTTCCCTTCCTAGGGTACATACATTACTACTTAAGTTTGTTTTCGTTTCAAGCCAGTCTCCCTTTATGGATCTTGTCCACTAGGTTGGAAAGATAGATTATTAACCATTTCATTGTTGTCTTCTAAAATATCAAACATGCTTCTGTCTCCAAATGAAAAATGTTTTCTATTTCCTCTTAGCCATATATGTAAATTTAGTCTAGAGCCCATTTGCCAGTTTTACTGGCAATTTTACTTATAAAATTAAATTTTACTTGGGATTAGTAAATATTTAGTAAAAAATTAGTAAATATTTCATACTATCTCCTAAATGATTGGCATTCCGTGGAGTATAAACAAGGTCTTTTCTTTTGGCCTGTCCAGGTACTATGCCTCAGTTCTTCCATTTAGTCCTCCTCTTTCTTCTGATTGTCCTACTGTTGGAAACTGCATCCTGATGTTATTCTTTATTTGCTTCTTACTCAAACACGTGTATTTCCTGATTTTATGAATGGATAAAAAAAATGTGGCATTTATACACAATGGAGTACTACGCAGCACTAAGAAATGACAAAATCATGGAATTTGCAGGGAAATGGATGGCACTAGAGCAGATTATGCTAAGTGAAGCTAGCCAATCCCTAAAAAACAAATGCCAAATGTCTTCTTTGATATAATGAGAGCAACCAAGAACAGAGCAGGGAGGAAGAGCAGGAGGAAAAGATTAACATTAAGCAGAGTCATGAAGTGGGAGGGAAAGGGAGAGAAAAGGGAAATTGCTTGGAAATGGAAGGAGACCCTCATTGTTATACAAAATTACATATAAGAGTTTGTGAGGGGAATGGGAAAAAAATAAGGAGAGAAATGAATTACAGTAGATGGGGTAGAGAGAGAAGATGGGAGGGGAGGGGAGGGGGGATAGTAGAGGATAGGAAAGGTAGCAGAATACAACAGTTACTATTATGGTATTATGTAAAAATGTGGATGTGTAACCGATGTGATTCTGCAATCTTTGTAATGTTTTGAATAACCAATAAAAAAAAAAAAAAGAAGTGATTTGATTTCATGAATTCTTGAAACAGGAGATATTAGAACCTTGCTTAGAATGAGTGTGATTTTTACTAGAATACTGAGGTTCAACATAACTCTACTACTTTAATAATTCTATGATCTTGGACAGATTACTTACTGTCTGTATTTTCTTACCTGTAAACTCAGGGTAATAATTGTAGTTATTTTGTTAGTCAGCTGTTTGTCACTGTGACAAATACCTAAAATCATAAAATTTTAAAAGAGGAAAGATTTATTTGGGCTCACGGTTTGGAGATTCAGTCTATGGTTCGTTGGCCTATTGCTTTTTTGGGCCTGTAGTGTGGCAGTATTTTCATGGTGGGAGTATGTGGCAAAGGAAGCTGCTCACTTCATGGAGGCTGGAACATGAGAGAGAAAGGAAGAGGAGAGATGGTGACCAAATATCGTCTACAGTGGTGTTTCCCCAGTTAGGTAACTTCCCATCTCCTAAAGGTTTCACCACCTCCCAGTAGGGCCACAGACTATCAAATCTTTAAAACCTGGGCCTTTGGGGGACACTTAGGCAAACTATAACAGTTACCCCTTGAGATTGCCACCATCAGGATTAAGTGAGTTTATATTAAATCCTTTTTTTGGGGGGGGGCGGTACTGGGGCACTTAACCACTGAGCCACATCTCCAGACCTATTTTGTATTTTATTAGAGAGAGGGTCTCACTGAGTTGCTTACCGCCTCACTAAATTGCTGAGACTGACTTTGAACTCATGATTCTCCTGCCTTGGCTTCCAGAGGAGCTGGGATTACACTTCTGTGCCACAGCGCCTGGCTTATATTAAATTTTTAATGCTTTTCCAGGAATATAATAAGCAGTATGTGTTAATTGGTATTACTATTATTTAATTTATTCTTTTAGTAGGGAGAGAAGAGAAAAAAGAACTTCCCTTGATTTCTATTCTTTTCTAGTACACCTTATCTATTTGATTTTTAGTTTCTATTGTTTTTCTTTCACTTACTACCTTTTCTTCTAGGTTGTTGCTGATCACAATATTCTACATTGACTGGTATAGTGAGAAAGAGAATAAAATTATGTGTTCTGGGTGAATGGTCTCTAAGTTTATTGCTCTTCTTGAGGGTCTTGGAACATATCTTTATAGATGGACGGAGGCCCTGCATTTCTCAAACTTGAAAATGACAGTTCTTCAAAACCTACAAATTTCTAAATTTTGGACAGTGTAAGACATTAAAAATAGACAAAGTAGGAAACACAATTTATGATTTTTGTTTCAGAGGTGTAACTAGCAATATAAGCAATCATTAGTTTAACTTTTCTTTGATCAGGAAATGATTGAAAAATTTCTGAAACCAGACAGGTGTAAGAAGAAAAAAGGAAGCATAAAAGAAACATTTCCTTCCTGCTCTTTTATTGTTGTTGTTCAGTGGATGTATGGAATTGTTTTTATAATAATTTTCATTACCTAAATTCTTGGAAAACATGGTCACAATATTAAAATTAAAAAATCTTGATACAAAGACTGTTAAATGCTCACAATTACAACACACTTAAATTGTATACCTAAGTCACGTTACTTGGAAAGATGCAATAATGGATGATCCATTGTGAACTGTAAATTAAGGTTGTCAACTGTATTAGTTTTTCATTACTGTAATGCAATACCTGAGGCAGTCTAGTTATGAAGGAAGACATTTGTTTAGCTCAGTTTTGGAGGTTAAAAGTACAAACAGTATAGCTAGTGAGCATTCACAAGGGCTTTATGGAAGATGGCAGAGCATGTATGTGTAGAATGAAGGATCAAATTTCAAAACTAGGAAGCATAAGAGAGATCCCACCATCTCTTTAGAGGGCTCGCCCCTTATGTTCTAAGGACCTAGACTCCATATCTTGAAAAGGTCCACACTATTTCTCAACACTGCCACCATAGAGACTAAGTCTTTAAAACCTGAACCTTTGGGGTGGAGGGCGGGCTTCACTTAAGTCATTTTCAAACTTTAGCAACAATATCAGGTTATAGAAAGAGGTGTATAATCTGTATTGTATTAATTTGACTCTAAAACAGTGTTGCTTTCAGCCTCTGCTTGGCTACATTAGGATTTTTTTACTTCCTAGAAACTTGTGCATCTGTTGCAAAACATTAGGACCTGTCCTCCAGTGTAGATAGGGGACATTCAATGCTAAAATTAAGACAGTCTCAGACAAACTGAGATGCCTGGATGCTCTGCCTTGTGCCAAATTAACAATAGTTACTGTCGTCTCTAGAAATACATGCCCTTAATTCCTGAGCAAGAGATACTAAACAATTATTGCGCCCCGCAATAACTTGGGCTTTACCTCTGCTGAGATAATGAGGCGTGGCTCCAGGAGTAGGTGTCACCCCATGGGGTTGAGTTACACTCACCTGTTCCTTTGTAATCCTACCCTTGCCCTTTTCTAAGAAACAGGTTCCCCAATAAAATCCAGCTCCAGAAAACACACACTCTCTCTCTCTCTCTCTCTCTCTCTCTCTCCCCCCCCCCCACTCTCCCTCTCCCTCCCCCTCCCTCCCTCCCTCCCTCTCTCTCTAATTTTCTTGCCCTCCCTTGTGGGAGCCTGAGGCCCGGAGCCCGGGAAGCCATCCTGAAGCTTATAAAAAGGTATTCCATGTCTGCGTGGTATTTTGTGTCACCCCAGATTCACACGAGTGACTTTAGTTCAGTTGCCCGGGCTGGATGTGGGCAGCAAATTACCTTGAAGCTGTCTAAGGTAGTAAGACTAACCATATTCTGATTTTGCCTTTGAAGGTTGTTATTTTGGGTATATGGTGGGGGTGGGGGGGTGCTGTTTCAGATGAATATGGGATTTCTTTTCTATCTTCAAAGTTTGTTTTGTCCAAATGATTTCAAAGAATATCAATAGCAATTTCATTTTTTTATAGTAGCAGTTAAATCTGAAGATCTTCCTCAGCATTTCCTTCACAGGTTTAGATGTCAGCTTCCCATTCTCCTTTGTTTTCACCACTTACAGTCTTTACTTGTTTCTCAAGTCTCTTAATTTTATCATGAAGGGATAATTTTTTTCCTGGTTGAATTGCATTTGCTTCTTCAGATTTAAAGTGTTTCTCACATTCCATTGGTCCATCTCACTGAATACTGAATTCCCCTGCCGCCTGGATAATCCTTGTCCTCTCACCTTTTTGGAGCAGAAGGGACATTTTCTGGCTTTAGAATATTGTAAGCATCAACTTGAGATAATTGTCTTTTTAGAGATTGTGTATCTTATGAAAAGGTAGAACCAGCTGTATGTAGTACTTTAGATAAAAGTACCACCACTTGTTTCTGTTCCATAGAAAGTCAAGGACTTTCCAGTAAGACCACCAGTGCCAAACTGCTGCCTGGCTGATGGACTTGAACTGAACTGACTATATAACACCACAAAAGATCTGTAGAAACTCAATGGAATGAAGAAGTAGATGACTTAGTGAAGAGTGAACAATTGCTGAGTCCTAAGGGAAAGAATATTGTGAATTTTGTGACTTACAAGGGGTATAATTTAATATCATTCCCACAAATATATTTTAAGACTTCATTTTGAGGTAGTATTGGACATTGTATTTCTTTGTCTTCTTTACCAACAGGTGAAGATTTTATAGATCATGAATGAAAAAGGCTCATCAGGTTGATTTTTTTGCTCGTGTAGCAATTGCAGGCATGATTTGGTGTCTTGACTGGTCTGGAGACTCCAAGATGGAATTAGATGTCTAACTGGGTGGGTCCTTCCCTCTCCATGTAGTCTAAAGGCATCCTCAAGTGGGCTCTGTCTATAACAGCATATTCACACTTGTTAAATAGTGACTCCTGGGCTCTGAGAAGCTTTGCCTTTGGGGAATCTTGACAGTTCTTGAGAAAGACTGGCTCTGTATAACCCTACAGAGCCACCTAAAATTGCTTAATTGAAAGGTTTCCTGACTTTTGCATTTAATTCTTTCTTTGTAGTTTATTACTGCTTTTTTATATTTCTAAGTTGCAGAAGTTAACTTTTCTCTTAGTTGTTCTTTAAAATGTTTTAAAAAAAAAATTGACTGGGCTGGTGCCGGGCTTCCTCCTCTGGTCTGGGCGGAAGATAAAGTGGGCCCTAATCTTCATCATGTGGGGGCAGGCCCCAAATTTCTTAATAAGACACCTATAGCACAAGAGTTAAAACCAAGAATCAACAAATGGGACGAATTCAAACTAAAAAGTTTTTTTCTCAGCAAGAGAAATAATATGTGAGGTGAATAGGGAGCCTACATCCTGAGAACAAATTTTTACCCCTCAAACATCAGATAGAGCTCTAATCTCTAGAGTGTACAAAAAACTCAAAAAGTTAAACAACAAAAAAGCAAATAACCCAATCAACAAATGGGCCAAGGACTTGAACAGAAACTTCTCAGAAGAGGATATACAATCAATCAACAAATACATGAAAAAATGCTCACCATCTCTAGCAATCAGAGAAATGCAAATTAAAACTACTCTAAGGTACCATCTCACTCCAGTAAGAATGGCAGCCATTATGAAGTCAAACAACAATAAGTGCTGGTGAGGATTGGGGGGGGAGAGGTACACTCATACATTGCTGGTGGGACTGCAAATTGTTGCAGCCAATTTGGAAAGCAGTATGGAGATTCCTTGGAAAGCTGGGAATGGAACCACCATTTGACCCAGGTATTCCCCTTCTCGGACTATACCCAAAAGACCTAAAAAGTGCATACTACAGGGACACAGCCACATCAATGTTTATAGCAGCACAATTCACAATAGCTAGAATGTGGAACCAACCTAGATGCCCTTCAATAGATGAATGGATTAAAAAATGTGGCATTTATACACAATGGAATATTACTCATCACTAAAAAATAACAAGATCATGGCATTTACAGGCAAATAGATGGCATTAGAACAGATTATGCAAAGTGAAGTTAGCCAATCCCTAAAACACAAATGCTGAATGTCTTCTCTGATATAAAGGGGGTGACTCAAAATGGGATAGGGAGGAAGAGCGAAGAGCATGAGAAGAAGACTACCACTAAATAGGGAAGAGAGGTGGGAGGGAAAAAGAGGGAGAAGGGGAGTTGCATGGAAGATGGAAGGAGAACCTCATTGTTATACAGAATACATATATGATGTTGTAATGATAAAAAAAAAAAGTGTGTCACATTAGATTGGATAGAGAGAAAGGATGGGAGAGGAGAGGAGGAGTAGGGAGGATAGGAAGGGCAGCAGAATAGAATGGACAATATGATTGACGTATGTACATTCCATGTATGTATTATATGTCAAAATACATTCTGCTATCATGTATGACTAAAAAAAAATTAAGAAAAATTGAGATAGTCTTGCTAAGTTGCTTAGGGCCTCTTGAAGGTGTAGAGGCTGGCCTTGAACTTGCAGTAAGTCCTCCTGTCTCAGCCTCCCAAATTGCTGGGATTACAGGCAGCTGTTACTGTATAGAAGGTACTTCAGTTTGATTTGTCTGATTTCTTTGGTGATTAACGTGGCATTATGAATTTTGGAGATGAAAACCAAGAGAGCTGAAGTATCATCTTCATATTGTATTAAAGGATATAAGTTAGGAATAAGACATATCAGTGTTGATGTTGACACTGATCATTTATTTTGGCTAATGTATTATTTATCAGGTTTCTCCACTTTCAATTTTTTTCCCCTTTTGGTTGTCTTTTTTTTTTTTTTTTTTTTTAAACAAGTTACCAAGTCCAGTCCATACTCATGGGAAGGAGAATTAAGTTCTCTCTTATAGGAAGGAATGTGTGACTGCTATTTGAAATTTTCCTATGAAAATTTCTCTGTATTTATTTTAATTGTGGGATTATAATCCAGTGCTGTTCTCATTTTTTACTAAAATTGTGCCAATTTTGCTAGACTTTTGGGGAGTTCTTTCAGGTTGGTTCCTCAACTCATCTGATGTTGCGTTGCAGCCCCCCACCCCCTTCCCTTTTTTTTTTTTTTTTTTTCCTTTTTTAAAGCACTTTCTTATATTCTGGCACTGTAAGATATACCAGTTTCAACTTGTATTTTTCCTGCCTCTCCCTTAAAATCAGGCATTTTCCCCATTAAGATCTCTGATTCCTTTATAGGAGAAAATGGTATATAAAATCCAAGATTGGATTTTGGGCATGCTTGTTGCTACTGGGGTATTGCTGCTTCTGGATCCTCTTATAGGACAAAGTCCTAGCCATTTATACTAATGTTATAACACATCTATATTTACATCTGACCATCTGTATGTATATACTAAATAAACATGAGTTCATATTGATATCTCTGACTCTAATTCAGCACTACAGAGATAGTTTAGCTTTCCATTCTTGCTTATTTGTGACTTCTTTCTCCAACAAGAAGAAATCTTTTTCTCATTATCTACTATTATTTATTTATATTTTTAACACAGTATATACGTAAAGAAGTTTCATATTCGGTCATGATAAGTTGTTTCTTCCTGTTTCATGGTATTTTTGGTTGTGAATTCATATTTGAAATTAATTTTTGAGACTTGCATTTATGTTTTATGTATTTTAAGAGAAAATTTGTTTGTTTATGTAAGTCACATTGAGTCTTCCCACTCCTTTAGGAAGAGTTTTTTTTTGTAATAAAATTACAATTATACCTACTTTTATTTCTGTTCTACTTTCTGTCTCATAAGTTTGCTTACTCCAGCTATCTTAGATAAGTGGAATAATACAGTATTTGTCTTTTGTTTCTTGCCTGTTTGAGTAATGTTTTCAAGTTTCATCTAAGTCGTAGCATATATCCAAATTTCATTCTTTCAGGAGCTAAATAATACTACAGAGTGTGTATGTGTGTATACATACACCATATTTTGTTTATCTGTTCTCTTAGGAATAGATATTTGAATTGTTTGCACCTTTTCACTTATTATAAATGCTTCTGTGAAGGTTGGTGCACAAGTGAATCCATATTTTCAGTTATTTTTGAGTATATGCCCAGAAGTGGAATTGTTGGATTATGTAGCTGACTTACTTATTTTTTCCTCGGTGGTACTGGATATTGAATCCAGGGCACCTTGCCACTGAGCTTTACCCCAGCACTTTTTTTTTTTTTTTTTTGAGACAGAGTCTCACCAAGTTGCTGAGTCCTGCCTCAACTTCCAGACTTACTGGGATTATAAGTGGCATCGCTCCATCTTGCATAGGTGTTTAACTCTTTGAGAAACAGCCAGACTTTTTCCACAGTGACTGTACTATTTTACATTTCCACCAGCAATGCACTGGAGTTCCAGCTCACTACTTTACATTAATAATAATAATAATAATAATAGCCATCCTAATGGGTGAGAAGTAGTTTCCCATTATGGTTTTAATCTGCATTTCAATGATGGCTAATGATGTTTTCATGTGAGGTTTTACTTATTTTTGGAATTATTTTTTTAACCAGAACATTTTATTGCTTGACTAGTTGTTGAGATTCTCAACATGAACTGGATATTTCAGTAGCTCCCCTCACAGATTTAGGTGTTCTTTAATGGAGTCTCTGCCTTAATCTGTGATATATGATTTTTAGGTGCCTCATTTGAATAATAGTATTTTGTTCTTTTAGCCTTGACATACAGTTATGTTTTCTCTTGTGCCTAGTAGGGTAGCCATATTTACCACAGGTCAATTTCTGAAGGTGGTAGGCATTAGAGCAACTGCAGTGGCAGTGTGGGTATCTTAATTGCTTTCCAGGTGATGACATTCCCTTCATTATCATCCTTTGCTTTTTGAAACAAAGGAGAGGCTATTTTATTTATGTACTTTGCTGGGCCATGTGGGTTGTGAAATTCTGGCCTCAAACCTTAATAATTATGTGCTTATGATTAGGAATTCCCTAATGGTCTTAGTTCATTTGGGCTGCTATTAACAAAGTACTATAGACTTAAACTATATATATAAAGTTCTGAAGGTTGGAAAGTCAGATTAAGGTATCCAGATGCAGTATCTGATAAGGGCTTGCTTTCTTTATGGATGTGTTCTGACTGTTCCGTGGTTGAAGGGCAAACAAACTCCCTTATGTCTCTCTCTTTTTTTTTTTAAATAAGGACATTAATCACATTTATGATAGCGCTACCCTATGCCTTCTAAAGGCCCTCCCTCTTTTTCTTTTTTTAATTTTTAGTTTTAAATGAACACAGTACTTTTATTAATTTATTTTTATGTGGTGCTGAGGATGAACCCAGTGCCTCACATGTGCTTTACTCCAGCCCAGGCCTTCCTTTTAATACCATCACCTTGGGATTGGGATTTCAACATCTGAACATTTATGCTATAACACTGACTGTGAGGTAGACACACAGATAATTTATTTGTCTTTAGTTCAACTCAGAACCCTAGAGCCAAGGATCAAACATTACAATTATTCTTTAGTGAATCCCTTTTTTCTCTTTTTTCCCCCGGCTCACCTCGTTGGAGTGTTATCCTCCCGGTTTTCTGTTTTTTAACCTTATGTGTCATTGTACTAAAATTCTGAAATTAATCTCCTTAAAGCATAGGCTCTAGGACATCAGGCTTTTTTTTTTTATCATATGGCTCCAAGACATATGCCAGCTTTGGAACTTTATTTATCTTTCTGGATTCCTACTTTCTAGTTACTTATGACTTCAGGGGGGTTCAGCTATATGCTTACTTTTTTTTTTTTTTTAAACATACCGAGCATTTTTGGTATTCTGATTTGAAGTTTTTCTGGACATCGAATTAACCATCTTGCCAACACAGGAAACCTTGTTTTATTTTTCTTCTGTTAAAAGCAGAGATGATGGAATTTAAGGAAAAGGCTAGAGGTTTGGATATAGTTCTCATGAGTAAAGCAAGCAAACTATTTTTAAATTAGTCATTAATTTCTAGAATTGGTGATCAAAGGAGACTTAGGGCTGATTTTATACATTTGTACATATTCGTGTGTTTCTCCCATTTTTATTATATCTTACTAATTTGAGCTTCTTTGTGTAGCAGATACATATAATAATTAGAAAAAAAGAACATTTTAATGTGTTTTCTCTTTGGAGAAAATAAGATGTTTACAAAAAATAGTTAAAAAAAAAAAAAGAAGAAGAAGAAGGGCTCTGGATATAGCTCAGTTGTAGAGTGCTTGCCTTGCATGCACAAGGCCCTTGGATCAATCCCAGCACCACCAAAAAACAAACAAATAAAGAAACAAAAAACCACCACCAGTACCAACAACAAAAAAACCCACAAGAAATTTTAGAATAATCAAAGAACTTGGGAAATGTTCAGATTTGTTTTGTATTGAATAGCTCAATTAATAAATACTTATTTCAGTTTGTTTTTATTTCAGCTTTGGCTAGATCAGAGTCTAAGAGAGATGGAGGTTTTAAAAATAATTGGAGCTTTGATCATGAAGAAGAAAGTGAAGGAGATACAGATAAAGAGTAAGGACTTTTTTCCCTCAGATATTTTATAAGAATGAAATTTCTCATTAGAAAATTAACATTCAATGGAAAGATTTTTAAGAGTATGGTGTTTACTTGAAACATTTAACTCAGTAACATTAAGGAAAGACAAAGCAATTCTTTATTGGTAAATAATTTTACTGTTACATTTGTCAGTCTTTTGAAATTCTTTTGAAATATAGAAATATTTGAATATAATAAATGTAACCTCATGAATAAAAACTGATCATGCAATAGAAGTTTTCAGATTAAGAAAATTATTCTTAAAGAATAGGTACTCTGGGCAGCAATTTGAAGAGCCACCATTTGTCATGAGTGAGCCCAGATTAAGAACCTTGAATTTTGTATGAAAGCTTTAAGTCCTAAAGTTTCTTTCTTTTCCCTTTGTGACCCTACCACTACCACATTCATTGTAGATCATATTTCACTTTAGAAAGTAGTGCCATTGTAAATGATAAGCACAGATATTTACGCAGGCAGAATTTTAAGCAGAGTGTCCATTCGACTTTGTTAGTATACTTGGAATGAATGCTGTGTAAAGAAAGATTTTAAATTAAGCCAGGTGTGGTGGCGCATGCCTGTAATCCCAGCAACTTTGGAGGCTGAGGTAAGATGATCATGAGTTCAAAGCCAGCCTCAGCAATTTAGTGAGGCCCTAAGCAATTTAGGGAGACCCTGTCTCTAAATAAAATATTTTAAAAGGGGCTGGTGTTGTTGCTTAATGGTTAAGCAACCCTGGATTAGATCCCCAGTACCAAAATAAATACTTGTTTTAAATTTTAGTTTTATTAGTACTTTTAGCACATCATGAGATTTGTATTGCACATTTGATGCTGTTTTTATTTCTTATTTTTATTGCCCTTGTGTCCCACTGGTTAAAAGAAAGAAATTCCGGTATACATGAGTATACACACAAAGTTCTACCAAAACTATAAATATTTTTTGGAAATCTTGATGCAAAAATTATGTTGGCTAAATATTGTAGGTGCTTTACTTCAATCTGGGAAATAGCTCTGTTCATTATTACCACTTTATGTGCCTTCAAGTTATATTTGAAGAAGAGCTTTGAACTGGTAAGTTTCTTAAAGTCAGTTTTTTATGGTCTTTTTTTTTTTCTTTCTTTTTTTGTCTTCTGATTAATTTTCAATTTAAATTTTCTTCTTATAGACATTTAGTATTTACATAGTTTTGAGAAAATACAACTAAATTATGAAATTAAACTAAAGAGAAAGTATACTGCCTTTCAAACATTTTGGTTTTTAGAATTTAAAAAGTTAAATAAAATATAGCTGGGCATGGTGGTGCATACCTGTAATCCCAGTGACTGGGGAGGCTGAGGCAGGAGGATCTTAAGTTTGAAATCAGCCTTAGCAACTTGCTGACACACTGTGTCAAAATAAAAATAAATAAATAAATAAAAAAGGGCTGGGTATGTGGCTCAGTGGTTAAGTGTCACTGGGTTCAATCCCTGATTAACCTTTCCCCCAAAGTTAGGATATATATAAAAGTAATGAAGCAAAATATTTTTTCACTCTTAGTTATAAGTAACAAGGATTTTTTTTTTTTAAATTATAAACAGTTTAGCAGAAGAATTGTCTTAAAAAATGTCTATTAGATTTTCTTTGTTGGAAGATTTGCCATGGTTATGTGATTTAAAAAAAAATATTTTAAAGTGCTATACTGTGCAATTAATTTATGAATTGTACTCTGGTTCATCATGATCCTTGGGCTTCAGCTTTTTGATCATGTTACATATTGGTCTGATCTTTTAAAAATCTTAGGCCAGTGATTCTCAGTGGAGGGTTGATATTTTCAGGAGTGGTGAAATCATAAATATTTCACTGTGGCAAAAGCATTGAAATTAATTTTTTTTCATTAGCTGATTTTTTTCTTTTGACAGTGTTTCTTCCTCTGCATTTTGTTTCTCTGTTCTTATTCCCTAAATGTCAATCCAAGAGAGAAAGGAAAAATGAATGAGAATATATAAAATTCATTGTTAAAAAAAAAAAAAAACCACAAGATTTTCTGTTCATTTGTAGTAGGAATCAATAATTCATGACCTATAGTTTCAATCTTGCCCGCTACCTGATTTTGTTAATAATTTTATTGGTACACAGCTACATATGTAGTTTATGACTTATTTTCATACTACAGTGGCAAAGATGAGTAGTTGCTTCAGAGACTATATAGCCTGCAGAGCCTAAAATATTTTACTATTTACGAAAAAAGTTTTATGATTCTCTGGATTAGGAGAACATAAAGAATAAGCCTTTTAATTTAATTTAATGTTTGGATTATAATTGTTACTTAAAGTTTTTCCCCCTTATTTTCTGTGTAGTCGGGCAAATCTACTCAGTGTAGAAGAAGATGAGGATTCTGAAACCTCAAAAGGAAAAAAGGCAAGTGTTGCTTTTAAATTTCTTTTCTTATAGGTTATATACTAAAAGCTGTTACTTTAATTATTTGTTTGGTGAACTTCAAAATCCCCACTTCCTACCCCAGAGGCAAATAGGTATTCTTAGTTTCTTGTTTATCCCTATGGAAATGTGCATTAGTCGGCTTTTTATTACAATAACAAAATATCTGAGATAATCAAGTTAATAAGCAAAAAGGGTTATTTGGTTCATGATTTTGGAGGTTTTATACCATGATTGTTTGGCCTTGTTGCTTTGGGCCTGTGACTGCATAGTACATTGTAGCAGGAATGGATAGTAATGGAAAAGGTTTTCCTCATGACAGCTGGAAAACAGTAAGAGAGAAAGATGGGAGCCAGGATTCCATGTACCTTTCAAGGGTTTACTCCCATGACCTAACTTCCTTCCATTAGGCCCCATCTCTAAAATAGTTCACCATCTTCCAATACCACCACAGGCTGTGTCTAAGCCTTTAACATATGGGCCTTTGGGGAACACTTATCCAAGCAATAGCAAAATATGTTATGCATTATAAAGATGTATATTCCTACTCTATTCCATACAGTTGTATATTCTATACAGTTGAGGAAATACTGTACGTAGTTTTTCTGATCTTGCTTTAATTTAATCTGGAGACTGTCCATGAGAGTTCATAAAAAGCACCCTCATTCTCTTCCATGGTTACATAGTATTCAATTGTATGGGGTACCTTATTAACACACATCATCACATATATCATCACACTTATTACAAGCTTAAATTTTTTATTTCTTAAGATAATGTTGAGTAAATTAGCCTTCTATATGGGTTATTTTACATACATGCAAGCACATCTGTAGGATACGCTCTTGTAAGTAGAGCTGTTATTATCAGAGCAGGTGTGTAATGTGTGTGGGTATGGGTGTGGTGTTCTTCCCCCACCTGCTTTTTTTCTTTCTTTCTTTCTTCTTTGTTTCATTTTGTTACATGCTGCTGGGGATTGATCCAAGGACTTGCTTTTAGTAAGTGCTCTGCCATTGAGCTACATCCCAGCTCAGGACAGGTTTATTTCTAATTTTGACATACCTCATTACACTTAGGTGGCAGTGTCTAAAAGCATCTGATTCTCCATACTTCTCTCACAGTGTTATCAACCTTTTAATCTTTGCCAATAGAAAATAGCATCTTAATTTCCATTTCTTTTATTGTGAAAGAAGTTGAACACTTTTTCATTTAAGTAATCCATTTTTATTTTATTTTATTTTTTTGTCTTTTTCTTATTTTTTATTTTTGACTATTTTATTCATTTTGGGGCATTTTTATTTCTTTATTAGATAATTGTCAGTTAATATCCTTTGCCTGTTTTTTTATTTGGTCTTTAGAATATTATTAAGAATTTTGGGGACTAGGGCTGGGGCTCAGTGGTAGAGCACTTGCCTAGCATGTGTGAGGCACTGGGTTCAATCCTTAGCACCACATGAAAATAAATGAACAAAATAAAGGCATTGTGTTCATCTACAACTAAAAATTAAAAAAAAAGAATTTTGTTTATAGAGACTAAGATATTATTTCCATATTTCAGCTTCTCTCAAATTTAAACGCATCTTTAGCAGCATGGGTTAGTTTAATAATTTTTTTTTTCAGAATACTACATACAATAATGGTGCATTTTACAGTGGTTTCTTAGGTTTCATGAAATACAGTGTTTTGGAGAAATTCATCGATTGATGTGATATCAATTTTTAATATATTCAGACCTTGCTTAATGACACATTCTGAGAACTGCAGTCATTAAGCAGTTTATTCATGTGAACATTATGGAGCATGCTTAAACACAAACCTAGGTGGTATAGGAATCAGTTTGGCCTCAATGCTGTCAAGAGATACAGTAAACAGGAGATGTATGAGATTACTGCCAGTGTAACAGAGTATACAGTAAACTTTAGGGGTACACTGTAAAGTAATGATAAAAAATACAGTAAACATATAAGCCAATAACAATATAAGTTGTTTATTGTCAAGCATTATATACTGTACATAATTGTATATGCTATGCTTTCACCTCAACTGTCAGTGTAGTTGGTTTATTTATATCATTATCATCATAAACATTACCTCAGCTGTGCTATTACTAAAAGATAGGGAATTTTTTAACTCTTTTATAATCTTCAGAAAACACCACCATATATGCAATCCATCATTGACGAGAATGTCATTATGCAGCATATAGCTGTATTTTAACCAGTTTCTATGCCACACTTTTGTTTGTCTTTGCTTAATAGCAGTTATGCTTTGGAGAAAATATATTTTCTTGTATCATCAAATGTATCAGTCATTTTTATTTTATGCATTTTTTGATTAGTGTTTTGATTCCTAATGATGTTGATTTACTTATTTGCCTTGTCCCATTAGAAATATAAAATATTTTCACATTAATAATAGCAACATAATTACTAAAAGAACGACTTAAGAATAATTTTATTTTGTATTTGCTGGCATACCAGGTGTATCCAACTGGAAGTATATGGTTAAATTTCTATTTTGAAGTCATTTGAAATAAGTTATTTATTATTGGTTTTAATTCTGTCAATAGAAAGTTTTGTTTATTATTTTAAAGAATTGCTTTTTATTTTGATATTGATTTATTTTATAATATTGTAAAAAATTTTACATGGTTCCAGTGTCATATTTACAAAAGAAATTATATTCCAAGATGTGTAGCTTTGTCTTAATTCCCTATATCCTTTTCTGTTTTCTACAGTAAATCTGTTTTAAAAATTACATGGTTTAACCTTCTATTATTATTTTTATCTACCATCATTATTATTTTAAATATAAACATATATTACCTTTGGAAAACAATCCCCTTGGGTTTGGCTCCTTGATACTTTTCCATAATAGTATATTCTGTAGTTCACAGTAACAAAGATCTTTTATCATTTCTTTTATTGCTATAATACTAATACTACTATAGGTATTTAGTTAGTCCTATATTAATAAAAAGAGATATTCCCCAGACTTTTTTTTGCTATTAAATACAGGGCTTTAATAAAGACTTGTACATATATATTTTGTATCCATGTGATGTATTTATGGGATAGATTCCTAGAATCGCAGTTTATATTTCAGAGGGTAAAGTCACATGCAGTTTTTTTTGGCCATGCTGGGGATTGAACTCAGAGCCTTGTGAATGCAAGGCAAGCACTCTAACAACTAATTTACATCCCCAGCCCTTCACATGTAGTTTTGATAGCTGTTGCCAAATTTTTTTGTTCATAGGAGTTAAGATTTGATGTCCTCATTAGCATTGTATGAGAGTTCCCATATCCCATAGCCTTGCGGAGTGTATGTTCAAACTTTTTGTCAATTTAATCTAATGGCCTCTTCATATTTCCTGTACTTAGAATTTAATAGTATGCTATGAACTTTTAAATTTACTGTTTTCCAGAGTGGGGGATATAGCTCATTGGTGGATTGCTTGCCTAACATATGCAATGTCCAGGATTTACTCCTCAGCTCCACAAAAAATATTTACACTGAAAACTATCAGGTTTTGCATATGGTAGGTTTTCTAAATTTTATTTAAACAACTAAATTCCCTAAAATGTAGACAAAATAATAATAATAAAAACAAAAAAAGAAATAAAGAAATTTGTAGGGAAAAGTAAAAGTTGTTTTCTATCACTGTGTTTATAGAGCTTAGTCTTTTTACACCCCTCTGCCACCCGCCCGAGTACTGGGAATTGAACCCAGGGTGCTCTACCACTGAGCTATTTATACTCAGACCTTTTTATTTTTTATTTTGGGACAAGGTTGCTAAGTTGTCCAGTCTGGGCTTGAACTTGTTATTCTCCTGCCTCAGTCTCTTCCATAGCTGGAATTAGGGGTGTGTGCCACTACTTCTAGCCATGTATTTTTTTCCTGGCTTACAAATTTCTCATCATTTTTTTGAAAATGTATACAGTATGCTTCATTGCAAGTTTTTAGGAATTTTAAATATTGATATTTCAAAGTAAAACCTATCATGTGAATATGTCTAGTGATAATTCTGATTTGATACTGAGTATCATCTGTTATAAAAATTCATGTAACAGCCAGCATAGTGGTGCATACCTATAATCCTAATTATGCTATTGTACATTAATAATAATATATGCATTCACTGAAATATTAGGTAAAATTAATATAAAGGAGAGTTCCTGTCACTGAAAGATTATAAGTTGTTTTCTAATAACTGAATTGGGTCATAATTATATTTAAGCCAGAAATACTATAGATTTATAATTATTAAGCTGATTAGTTGAAATAATATTGGAAAATATCTTTTAAATTGATGGGACTGTACTTTCTTTTTTTATTTATGTAGTTGGTGTGCCCATGAATTAATATTACCAAAACAGAACTTCTAGAGCAATTTGGGAGGTGGGGTTTGTTCTGTTTATCTCCCCGCTTTTTTGTGTGGTGCTGGGAATTAAACCGATGGCCTTATGCATACGAGGCAAGCATGCTACCAATTGAGCTATATCCCCAGCCCCTCTATTTTTTTAAATTGGTGTATTATAGTTGTACATAATGGAGGTAGAGCAATTTTTAAATAAACTTCTTAGATATAAATTCTATTCATGTAGTAAATAGTTGAATATAGAAAGAAATTTGATATAGCATGTCAGTTTTTTCTTTTTGAATTAAGTGCCCAAAATGACAGAAATGGAACATTTAAAACAAAAATAAATTTTGACCTCATATACTACAGTGGTTTCATTAATATTATATTATAGCTTGAGTATATAGTAGATTATTTCATCTAGGTTTATGAAAGTAAACTATGATGATTACACAGTGACAGAATTGCCTGCTTATAGCCACCATTAAACCACACATCACTGTAAATTGAAATAGCTGTGGGATGGTGGAACAAAGATTGAAGCCCTTGTACTTGGCTCCAGTGCACAGGCATTTCTCACTGTACTCTTGAGTCTCCCTGTGGTAGATTTTTGAACAAAAGAGAAGTGTGAAATATCAGCCTTTTTAAAAAAATTTGTATATGACAGCAGAGAATGTATTACAAATTCTTATTATATATAAATAATTTTGTTTTTCTAAAACAAAAATAATTTGTCATCTAGTTATTGAAATAATAGGCTTTCTGAATTTTAGGGAATGATTTCATTAAGATTTGAGTGGCTAATAATTAAATTTGTTACTTCTAGTCGCCACCCCCACCCCACCCCGCCCCACCCCTTTTTTAGGAAAACCCAATACTCTTAAGAAATTATTAATTCTTATTAATACTTATTAATTTCACCTTTTTTTGCGGGGGGAGGGTAATGGGGGGGTAATCTGGGGAGTGAACCCAGGAACCACTTGCATGTTAGGAAGTGCTCTACCACTGAGCTACATCACCAGTTTGAGGATATAGTCCTTACTATAGTTTGGTCAGTATTTCCTGTAAGATATTTTATATTTTGTGGGTTTTGTATTTTATTTAAAATATTGATATTGCATGTTTAGTTCATTTAGCTTATGCAGAATGTCTACATAAAATTATTTAACGAGGCCAGTTACATTGTCCCACCATTCTTATATATGTAAAGGTCTGTTGTCATTTTTTCACTTCATTTATATTTCATTTATGTATTTATTAAATGTAAAAATGCATCTTCACAATAATTGTTTCACTTCAGAATTCTAAGATAGATAAATACAGTGTTGGTTTTGAGTTGAATTTGTTACCGAGTTGTGATAAGACACAGCAGATTTCAGTCTTTTTTAAAAACATTTTTTATACCATGTTGTCTTTGAATCCTTTTCCTTTGCTTTTCCCCTTGAGCAATATTTTTCTGAATATAGTCAGTAAATGCAAATTTTCATAACTTTTGCTTTTCCATTTTGCAATAACCCAATAAAAATCCTACTTTGGCCTAATATATCCAGTTTCTAACTCATCCTTCGAAGACCTTTGATAAAAGTGTTCTTAAAACAAGGAAAGAACCAACATCCTGCCATTATTTTACTTACTAAAAGAGAGTTCACATACCCTAGTATTTCAAATTATTTCTTGCAGAAATTTTTTTTTAGATCCTAATACAGTAGAGAATTATATCTTTCTTTTGTAAAGTAGAAAAAGGAATTATTGTGAAAAGGAAAATGGGAAAGTGCTATTATATTAGTACCTTTCTCAAGATGATTTTAAAAGTAATTCAGTTTTAAGGAAATGTAAAACTGTAGATTGAGATTTAGAAATTGATTTCCTTAAAACTGTCCATAACTGTTTATCCTTTAGGAAGTTGTTGTGTATTGGGGCTGAGGCTTTGGCTCAGCAGTAGCACATTTGGCTGGCATGTGTGAGGCACTGGGTTCAATTCTCAGCACCACATGTAAATAAAAAATAAAGGTTTATCAATAACTAATATATATGTGTGTGTACCTACATATATATATGTGTGTGTGTGTGTGTGTGTGTGTGTGTATATTTTATATATAAAATAAAGTTTAAAAAGTTGTTGTGTATCCCAGGAGTTTACATATCCTAAGATTTTGAATGGCTTGTGGTAATAAGAAGGTCTGTATGGATTCTTACTTTAAACCAATTTCTATTTCTATTGGAAAAAGTTTGTAATTCTGATGGAATTAGGAAAGACCTTTTATTTTTGTTCATAGTGTCTTGATATGCTTTTTTTTAAACAGAATAATCTCTTTGCCTTTGGACTTTGGTCTTGAATAGTTTCACTGGTCCTCTATAAAAAGACTTATGTCTTGAATTTGAGCTAATATCTCTACAGATATTGCCTTTTTACATTATTCTTTTGGGGATTCTTAGTAGACAGCAGACTATTGTTTTTTTTCATATCCTTTATCCTGTGTTTTAAGTTTAATAGGAAAAAAAAGATAATAAACAAGAAAAACATCACTTTCATATTCTAGGTAATGTTCTTGGTTCTTTTTTCCAAATCACTCATTCTTATCTTCAGCAGTCTCTAATCTGCTGTTTAATCTGCCCTTTGATTTCTTTTATTTTCTTTATTCCCCCCACCCCCAACTACTGAGGACTGAATATAGAGCTATAGCCCCAGACCTTTTTTCTTAATTTTGAGACGGGGTCCCTAAGTTGCCAAGGCTGACCTTGATTTTGCAATCTTCCTATCTCAGCCTTTCTTTTTTTACATTTCAATGACATTTATCATTTGTAGAACTTCTGTTGGTTCTTTTTCAAAATCACGTTTTTTTTCCTCTTGGTATTTAGTGCTTTCTTTACTGTTTTAAGTTTTTGTTTGTTTTGTTTTTTAAAACCTTTTTTTTTTTTTTTTTTAGTTGTAGTTGGACACAGTATCTTTATTTTTATGTGGTGCTGAGGATCAAACCTAGTGTCTCACACGTGTGAGGAGGGCGCTCTACCAATGAGCTATAACCCCAACCCCAGCCCCAGCCCAAGTTTGGTTTTTTTTTTTAAGTTGTTGATAGACTTTTATTTTATATATTTATATGTGGTGCTGAGAATCAAACCCAGTGCCTCACACATGCAGGCAAGTGTGTTACCACTGAGCCACAATCCCAGCCCTGTTTTTATTTCAATTTTGGGATTTAAATGTTTTTAAACATTTTTAATGCCAGTAATCTTTTAATATCTTTTAGGGCTCTCTTATTGATCTGAAATTATTATGTGTTAAATTTCCTGAGCATATGTTCTCTCCTAAAATTAACTATGTGATGATTTTTGCACATTTAGTAATTTCAATGAAATATTTATTCATACAGTAAATTTATTTTTTATTTTTTTTATTGTTTTGATACCAGGGATTTTACTCCAGGGCACTCGACCACTGAGCCATATCCCCAGCCCTATTTTATATTTTATTTAGAGACAGGGTTTCTCTTTTGTTGAGGCTGGCTTTGAACTCATGATCCTCCTGCCTGAGCCTCCCGAGCTGCTGGGATTTCAGGAGTGCAGGGATTACAAGTGTGCACCACTACACCCAGCTAGTAAATACATTTTGAACACAATGTTCTTGGTGCTAGCAAATAGATAAGTTTATTTTTCTTGTGGAACTTATTTTCTAGTGATTGGTTATGCATTAGTTACATAATGATTTTGGTGTTATCATTTAGGGATTGGCAATTGGAAGGTTTATGAATTGAATATGGCCTGCAAATTTTGGTCCATAAGCTAGAGTTGTTTTTACATTTTTAAATGCTTTAAAAAAATCAAAGGATACTATTTCACAACAAGTAAATATATAAAATTGAAATTGGTGTCCATAAAGTAAAATTTTACTGGAAAACAACCATACTCATTTATGTATTGTATTAACTACTTTTTATATTATAACAAAAGATTTGAATATTTGGACAGACTTTATATAAAATATCAGATTCTAAGTCTGTTGACAACTATCCACTTTTATAGAGTTTTGTGACATTTTATATGAAACTATGTAATTCATATAATGCATGGCACTAGCATTATATCTTCCCTAATGGCTACATTTTGTTAACATTATTAAATGTAGTTATTTAATAGTTTTTCTTTGTTAATGTGTAACTGACCTCAGTGAGACCTGTGTTTTAGTTGGCTTTCTAGAAATGTGATTGTTTTGTGCTAACCCATCTGTTTTATAGCGTTCTTGCTTTTTTTTTTTTTTTTTTTTTTTCCTTTTTCCTTTTTCCTTTTGCAATACTGGGGATTGAACCCAGGGGTGCTCTGCCACTGAGTACATCACCATCCCTTTTAATTTTTTATTTTGAGATGAGGCCTCGTGAAGTTGCTGAGGCTGCCTTTGAGCTTGTGATCCTTGAGCCTCAGCCCAAGCTGCTGGGATTACAGTTGTGCGCCATTGTGCCTGGCTTTTAATTTTTATTTTGAGACAAGGTCTTGCTAAATTGCTCAGGCTGGCCTAGTTTGTGATCCTTTTGATTCAGCCACTTTAGTAGCTAAGATTATAGGCAAATGCTACCACATTTGGCTGAATGTATCATTTTGATTTTGTTAATAGTTATGCTCTAATTTGTAAGATAATCAGCCATAAATGGCTCCATTTTACTTCTTTATGTCTTATTTTCTCACCAATAATTTGAGGTAGCTTACCAAATTAAGAGTTCAAATAAAGTGATGGAAAATAAAAACTTTTAGGAGAAGTTAATGTGGCAGATATCTAAAATAGTTTATGTGTAATGTTTTAATTCAGCAATTATCTCGAGTTTTTGTGCAGTTAGAATTATGTGATAAGACAGACTTTACAAATTTGCATTCTGTGATTCTATTTTAAAGTGATTTCTTTTTCTTGGTGCTCTATTCCAAGTATGACAGATGGTAGGAAACTTTTTTCTAAGGGAATTTGACAATACAATAAAAGATCTTTTTTTTTTTTTAATGAGATACATAGTTATCTGATAAAGCTAAAATTACTGGTTGTTTTCTTGTTGACTAAAATTACATAACCTATAAGCACTGTATAGGCAACAAAATTGGAAAATGAAGAATTTTTAAGGTCCTTTTGCTTATGATGGTGGAGTTTATGTTGTCTATAGCTGTCCTTTAGCTAGGGCTTTTTATGAGAGATACTTCTTGAGGTACTGTGGGTTTCTATATAAATATTTAGGGGAAAATCAAGATATTATCTTATTTTTTTAAAAAAAATTTTTATTGATCTTATTTCTTTTAAAATACACGACAGCAGTGGAATGCATTACAATTCTTATTACACATATAGAGCACAATTTTTCATATATCTGTATATATAGTATGTTCACGCCAATTCATGTCTCTATACGTGTACTTTGGTTTTTTTTTCTTTGCATTACAATTCTTAATACACATATATACCACAGTTTTTCATATCTCTGTATATACAGTATGTTGACACACAATTCAAGTCTTCATACATGTACTTTGTATAATGATGTCCATCACATTCTGCCACTATCTTATGTTTTCTTGAGAAATGTAAAAAAAATAAAAGATTTGTTTCAAAAATGAAATTAAGTCAGTGTGGTAGCACACACCTGTAATCCCAGCATTTCAAGAGGCTGAGACAAAAGGATTGCAAGTTCAAAGATGGCCCAAGTAACTTAGTGAGACCCTCTCTCAAAATAAAAAGGGTTGGAGATATGGCTCAAGGCCTCTTGAGTTCAAGCCGTGGCACCAAAAAAAAAAAAAAAAGAAAAAAAAAGAAAGAAAGAAAGAAAAGAAAAATTAAACTGCTTGGTATGGTGGCACTCACCTCTAGTCCCAGCTATTCAGGAGGCTCAGGCTAGCATGGGTAACATAAAAGAGATCCTGTCTTAAAAAATAACAACAAATGAAATTAAAGTGCATAAGAATGATTCAGAATGTTATTTTGGGAAAATTATCACTAAGAATTTAGGACCTTTTAGCCATAAATTGTTGGAAAACAGCTTTTAAGTGTCTTGTAAAATGACTATAACCAAGTTGGTGTCTTCAATGAGAGCTTAAGGAAGGCCATTATGTTATACTGATCTCCCCAAGGTGATTATAATATGTTTATGCTAACATTTGCATCCATGAAGATATAAAGACATTATCTAAATTTCTATGTTGATATAGAAACTTTCATGTAAAGCAAAAATCCTTACAGAAAAGCCTAAGTTAAATTGACTATTGATTGCCACATTTGGCAGTACTGTCCTTTGGATAGCAACAAGACTTGTTAAGCATACGAATTATTTTATCTTTTTCTCTCTGGAGAAAGCTATTCTAAGATCCACTATCCTCATTTTTTTCAACTATCTTTGGAGAGATTTACAGAAGAGAAAATATACTCCCCTTTCCTAAAAATATGCACTGTTTTTAGGGAAAAGTACTGTAATTGAATTACTCTCAGGTTTATGCCACTGCTGTTGCCATCCCCCTATCCCCAATAACATTTTTACTTATTTTTTTTTAACAAATGAGTTTTTAAATATTTATTGATAAATTTTATTTTTATTAACTCTTTATGTTTACTAACTCTTTAATATTTATGGATCTTTTTACAGTTAAATCGTCCATCTGAAACTGTTGCTGCTAGTTCTGATGATTTCATCTTGAAGACATATGTAAGACGAAATAAGACTGAAAGTTTTAAAACTTTGAAAGGCAACCCAATTGGACTTAACATGTTGAACAACAATAAGAAATTGAGGTATAAACACCTCACCCCAGTACCCTACATAAAAAATAAAGGGTTTAACACCAAAAGATAACTATCTTTTAACTATAAAACTACCCTGTACCTTTTCTTTTGAATTTGTCAGTAGGTCAAGATATAGGATGGTCTTAATGTGTAGATTCTTTGCTTTGAATCTTGGGAGTAGGGTTGATTGCAGTGATTTCTTGATTCTGAATAGAACACTGCAAAAAAAACATTTCAATAGGCAGTCATCTGATGCGTTTACTTTGATTTATTTAGTGGAATTTCAGTGATAATATTAGAAATAGAAGGCATTGTAAGGTGGGATTGTCATAATGTCTTTTAAGATATTCTAATTAAGATTGTCTCAACGAGGGAATTTTTTTTCTCTTATACATTTCGTATTCCTCTTCCAGATATAACCCAACTTTCATAGCACTTATAGTGAACCACTGTTACTGATTAGGATTGGACTATCAGTAACAAACCAGAAGTGGGGTTAAAAAATTGCTCTTCTCTATCACTTTATAAATAGCTGAGATCCATAAAGGTGAAGTAACTTTCAACTTAGTGGCAGAATCAGAAATAAAATTTAGGATTCTGGATTTCCGTTCTAGTGTTCTATTTGTTATTTTTCCCCTGAAACTGTATGGGAAACATTAAAAAAAAAAAAAAAAAAAAAAAAAAAAAAAACTTCCAAGGGACAATTTTGTACAGTTAATTGAGCTTATCTATAAATTTTTTAAATGGTAAAGATTTTATTGTGTATACTTAGATTTTAGAAGAATTTATTTTGTCATTGTGTATGTAATTTTCTCTTGTTTAGATTATTTTTGTTTCTTAAATTTTGCAGTGAAAATACACAAAATGCATCATTATGTTCTGGAACTGTAGTTCATGGTAGACGTTTTCATCATGCTCATGCACAGATACCAGTAGTAAAAACAGCAGCCCAAAGGTAAGGATTCTAATTCTATTTGTCTTTAACAGGAGTTGTTTTTTTTTTTTTTTTTTTTTTTTTAACAAACTTTTTTTTTCCTTTGTGGAGAGAAAAAGAGTTAGATCTCTGAAATAATTTATGACCTGAAATTTTATTATTTTATTTCTGTTTTTGAAATAATCACATTTTATAAATAGAGAATTTTAAAATACAAGTTACTGTATTGCATTACAATTCAATATCTAAGAGATATTTAAATTAAACTGATTTATGATATTGACCATACAGTGTTTGATTAAAAAATGCTCAGTTTTTCGTAGTTGAGCTCTGGAGAGTAAAACTATAGCTATTATTTTATTTGCTTTGTAAGGTTTCATAGTAATAAAACAAATTATGCTATTTTTTTAAATGTTTGAGATAATCTTGATTTTAGTAGATTTAGGAGTTCTCATTGATCTTGAAAGTCTGGCTTCAACATTGAAATAATGAAAGCAATAGTTGAGGAAAGCCTGGTATGCTTTTGAGGTTTGTCAGAATGATTTTTGAAATGTTAACATCCCTTTCATTTGATTCTAGCAGTTAAATAGTGTACTGCATTATAAGTAGTCTTTTATAGCTGATAAAATTTAAAGACACATTTTAGATGCTATTTTTTGTTTTTAAAAATGAAAATCGAGGCTGGTACTCATTTAAAAAATGTGTCTGGAACCTTAGGATTCCTTCTTATATATATTCCATGTTTATATAGATTTAAAAACCTTAAATGTCTCATAATTTTTTTTTTTACTTAAATGTATTATCAGAGTATCACATAAGATACTTGATAAGTTCAATTAAGACAAATTAATGTACATACCAAAAATTGGCTTTCCCTAATGCAAAGTACACAAACTCTTTACCTACATGTGGGACAAACATGAAAATGTGATAAAAGAGTAATTGTGGCAAGGGAAGAAAAGGAAACACATGCCCACACACCAATCACACTAATAGAAACTGTTATTGATTAAAAAACTATATTCTTGATATTATGAAAATCTGGTCTAAGCGGAATTACTAATTTAAAATTTATTTATTTTATTTTTTATAGTGCTGAGGATTGAACTCAGGGCCTTGTGCATGCAAGGCAAGCACTACCAACTGAGTATATCCCAGCCCTAATTTAAAATTTATAATCACATTGATTATATTTTACAGCTAAAATATTAAATTATTATTGCTTTTGAAATTATCAGTTTGGTATTATTTACACCATGACCTATTCTCCTTCCTTTATGTCCTCATTGGAATGTTTGAAAGATGATTATAGTCTGGAAATTGGGTTGTGTTTCATTTTATTCTTTTTTTAATATTTATTTTTTAGTTGTAGGTGGACATAATATCTTTATTTCATTTTTATGTGGTGCTGAGGACAGAATCCAGTGCCTCACGTGCTCACTAGGCAAGCACTCTACTACTGAGCCACCACCCCAGGCCCTTATTCTTAATCTTTTTTTTTTTTTTAACTTTATTTTTGGGGTTTGAGGGTACCAGGGATTAACCTCAGGGGCACTTGATACTGAGCCACATCTCTAGCCCTATTTTGTATTTTATTTAGAGACAGGACTGAGTTGCTTAGTACCTCACTTTTGCTGAGGCTGACTCTGAACTCGTGATCCTTCTGTCTCAGTCTCCCAAGCCACTGAGTTATGGGGGTGCTCCACTACGCCTAGCTTAACTTTTTTTTTTATGTGATGCTGAGGATTGAACCCAGTGATTCATGTGCTAGGCAAGTGCTCTACCATTGAGCCACATCCCCAGCCCCCATTTTATTTTTAATTTTGACACCTATTCTGCCTTGCATATGTATCATTGCTCATCTTTGTAAATCATTTGATTCATTTTATAAGAACTAGTGCTTAGTAATAAAATATTGTTTCTTCAAAAACAGCAACAACCTAAATTAATTTCAAAGAAATGATCAAAAGAAAACAATTCTGAGTGAAAATATTTGACAAGAGTGATTAGGAACAGTAAAGAAAACATTTAGAGTCAAGTAAGCAGAACAGATTCTGCTTAATGTTTTTCTTTTATTTATTCTGTATAAGAATAAACATGTCTTATTCCAATTGCAGTGTGACTATCATTGAAAAGATTTTTGAGGTTCAAAGACAGTCATTAAGAATTTTTCCAATTTTCTTTAAGATGAATATTAAAAAAAATAATTTTATGCAATAGACATAGGTAAGAAATATATTCAAAGATATGACCGAGTTCTTGCCCTTGAAGTTCAAATTTAATTAGAGCAAATGATAGAAAGACAAAGAAATGGTTACCTAAGTGCCTTAGTAGAGAAGTACAAAGTATTTGTAATAATATTATAAAGCACGGGAAAAGTCACGAAGGAGGAGGTATTACAGGTACTTTTGAGTATACCAGATAGAATCACATCTTCAAAGTGTGAAGAAAATTTTGCTTAAAATGATTGGCAACAAGCAGTTGGCACAATTGTCAGGCCTCAAATGTGGGTAAACACAGGCTTTTAAAGATAGCTTCTCCTAAAATTTATTTTTTCAGGTCTTAATTTGAATTTTCAAGAAATGCCGTTTTCAAGAAATGCTTGTAATTCACAGATTGTTTTTCACACACACGCAAACACACACACATGCATATTTAAGATTTTTCTAGTGTAGGACTTTATAATAAACACATATTAAAGCTTTTTTAAAAATGCCATGACTTGATTGTTAGACATCATAGTAGATTTATTTTTCCCAATAAGAAAAGTGAACATGCGCATATGCACACTTATACTCTCATGTCCATTTTTCTTAAATATGTATATGTGTGTGTATATATATTTTTTTGTTTTGTTTTGTTTTTTCCTCTTCCTAACTAACTTGGTTTATTGGGAAGAATCAAACCTAGATTTCTTTTGTTTCTATTCTATATTGTCTTCTTTCCTGTGTACAGGTGAGTTTAAAAAAAAGCAAAATGAGAGTACTAAGCTCTTCTCATTTCGGCTCAACAGTGTGAAGTTGGAGATGACTAGATTAGGTATTAATGCCTAACTTTTGGTTTTTATTTTGCTTTTCCTAGAAATATAACTCCATATGTAGGGTAAAACAGGCTGTATTTAAACTTATATATTTTGCTTCACTTATTTTAATAGGAATGTGATGAATTTGTCTCATTTTTTTGTCATTTGTCCAAAATAGTTTTATATGTTTTTTTAAATAGCAGGGGTAAAATTTCAAATGTATTATGTAAGTTTATGGTTTTTTATTGTTGAAAAAGATTTTGTTTCTTTTGAGTATGTTTGTATACAAATAAGTTACCATATTTTTTTCCCATAATTTTCTGGAATTAAATTATTTTATGTGCTCCACATGAATGTAAGAGTTAGTATGGGAATTTGGGGATTTTACAAACTGTGCTTTGCTTACAGTTAGTTTTTTATTTAGTTGTTTTCATAATAAAGATAAATAATTACAGGATGTCAATCTTGTATAGATTTATTTTTAAGTGAAGTTTCTTTTTTTGAGCTTCTAGGAACTGTGGAGAAATGTGGAGTTTTTATACATAGTATTTATGATAAGAGGGCATGGTTTTATTTTTTTAAATTTATTTTTATATTTATTTTTTAGGTGGACACAACATCTTTATTTTATTCTTTTTATGTGGTGCTGAGGATTGAACCAGTGCCTCATGCATGCCAGGGGAGCACGCTACCACTTGAGCCATATCCCAGCCCAGGGCATGATTTTAAACCCCAGACCTTTTTTTTTTTTTAATTTGTTTTAAATTAATTAATTAATTTATTTTAGTTGTAGTTGGACACAATACTTTTATTTATTTTTATGTGGTGCTAAGGATTGAACCCAGGGCCTTGCACATGCTAGGCGAGGGCTCTACCGCTGACCCACAACCCTAACCCATAATCTCAGACTTTTTTATTATGTCTCAAATACTGTGTAGCCTCAATTTTTTTTCTTACTCGAAAGCAAATATTCATACCTGATAATAGAATGACTAAAAATTTTGTATCTTTAAGGAAATGTTACTATTCTTGGAAACTCTATAACTGTCCTAAAATTCCTAAAATAATGAGTATCTTCAAATGTTTGATAAAGTCCTTTCAATAATTTATTTTCATATTTGTGTATATCCATCTTTCTTCTTGTTAAGAACATAATAAGATTGTTTAAATTATTTTGGGTATTAACAAGAAATGAAAAATAGCTTGGATAACACTTACAACATAGTACTTAATATACATAAAATGCCTTTAAAACAAATTGATCAAAATATAGTTTTGCCTTATTGACTACAGTTAATGCAACTACAATGATAAGTCAACAATGAGGTCTTGCCTCTTACATTTTTTTTCTTTTTCATGTTTTAAGCAATCCGGACCGAAAAGAAAGGTAAGCTTGATATTGTTGAAATTAGAGCATGGATATAGCAGTAAAATATCAGACTTTTAATATGCATTGAAAAATATCCATTGAATTAGAGTTCATCATTAAAGTATATTATTAATTTTTTTTTTTTTTTTAGTTATTCTGGGAACCAAACCTAGGGCCTCATGCACGCTAGGCAGGTGTTTTGCCACTGAGCTATATTCCCTGTCTTTAAAAAGTATTAATTTTAATAGAAGGAAACCTGTTTATAGTACAACATATTATTTGGCTTACATGGGTTCGGTGTAATTTACAGTAACCATTTTTCCATGAATGGTTATTACATATATATGATGATGTGTCCTACTTTTCTTTAAAAATAGAATATTTCAGTACTTTGGTAGTAAAGTTGCTTTCAGTTTTATTATCAAATTCTTTCATGTTATAATTCAGTGATAATGATCCTGCTTTTATACTTTTCTATAGTAAACTAGGGACAACTTAAACTTGGAGTTAGAACCTCAAACAGCAAATGTTTTCTATTCTAATAAAAAAAATTTGTAACAGAATTTTATGTTCAGCTTTCTATCAGTATTTGTTTCCTTTGTAAGAACTGTGGTGACCACATAGTATTTAGGAGAAATATGAATAATGTAAATGACATGGGAAAACGTTTTCAAGAATACACATTTCTTTGAATAATGAGATGATCATAGTCATTCTAAAGCAAGTGTCCCTAAAAGTAATTTCTCTCCCCTGTGATGAGAAAACTTTTTGTGTATGTGCATATCTTTTTCAAATGTTCATGAGATTCTCAAAAAAGTTTTTTGTGAACCCTGCCTTTTGACCTTCCAAACAGGTTAAAAGCCCTTATATTGAAGCAATACTTTTATATAATTGGTGAGTGTGAAAAGGAAAATTATATAATTTGATCTATAATTTCACCTGTATAATTCAAAAAAAATATGTAGAGAAGGTAAAAAGAAATCTGGAATATTATATAAAATTTATTATATCTTTATGAACATTGAGTTCCAGGAATACTTTTTTGTTTTGTTTTGTGTTGCTGGGGATCAAATCTAGGGCCTCATGCATCCTGGTTATAGCATTCTGTGACTGAGCACATCATCAGCCTGAATTTCTTTCTTTCTTTTTGTGGTATTTGCGATCAAAGCCAGGGCCTCACACTTGCCAGGCAAGTGCTTACCACTGATCTATATTCCCAGCCTGCTCAGAAATACAAATTTATTTATTTATTTATTTTTAGAAATACAAATTTAATGATAATCCTTCCAGTAAAAAAGATTTAAACATATAATTCTGAACTATTTCACACGTGTTGAGTGTTTTAAATGAATGGGCTATGAAAATATTTTATCACCTATTTCCTAGGAAAGAGACACTTTCCCATCAGTTTTTTCCTGTTTGAGTAAATTATTACTTCTAGATACAGGTGAATCCTTTGTATCTTTTAAATGTTTTACTCATAAGTGGCTGCTTTTTTAGTAAGACCATTAATATTTTTGGTAAAATTGTTAGAGTTATACTTTAAATAGCTCTTCATACAATCACACATTTAGAACAGACATTTGTTTTGTCCAAATAAACATATTCTTCCCTTTATGCTATTGTAATTGAAATTCGGGTGCTATTATATTATCAGAATAATAGAAAGATCTTAGGTTTTTTTTTTTTTTTAACAGTAGCCCTGTAGGGTTGATGCTAATTGTTTTCTACTGCTTTGACTTACACATAATTTTAGTAATGGGAGTTTCATTTCATGATATATTTTAGCAAATATTTAAATGCCTTTATGTGTCAGGCATTCTTCTTGGAGTTGACAAAAATCCCTACTCTCTTGTAGCTTACATTCTTATCAGTATAATGCTAGAATAGGAGTTAGAAGATCAACAAATAAGCAGCATAGCTGTAGGCTTATTAATTGCTATAAATAGTTAATTTTAAAGTTTTGTTGGGAACAAATGAGATAATTATTTAAAATTGATTTTATACACTGTAATAAATGGAAAATTTTTGAGTACTAATAATAACAAATATACCTCAGTGCTTTACATGGCAACTTAGTTACTGTTAGGGTGAATTTAGTCCATAATCCTTTGGATCCTTACATAAAATTATTTTGTAAAACAAAAGAATGTTTGCATTATCAGATTTTGTTTTGTTAATTTTTTTTTTTAGTTGTTGATAGACTGTTTTTTAAAAAATTTGTATGCGGTGCTGAGAATCGAACCCAGTGCCTCACACATGCTAGGCAAGTGCTCTACCTCTGAACTATAGCCCCAATCCCAATCACTTTGTTAATTTTTTGTTCACATAGCCGTTTCCTCCCTTTTATGAATAGTAAGCCACATTTTTACCCCCTGATCTGTTAGTAATAATAGTTTTCTTAGCTTTATTTTTACTACTTAAGGAACTATAAATCTCTGAAATAAATCAATATTCATAAGACAGTGATTTATCTAATAAAAGTCAGGTAGTTGTAAAAGCTTAATCTCTCCCTGTTTTTTCTACTTTTACTATTTGCTGGGCACATTGAGATATGTTATAATCTTAAAACTAAGATACAGTAAACAAATTAATTAACAGTATTAAGCTCCAGAGATTTAGCCTTTAAAGAAAAGAAAAAGAAATTGCTACCAGTTTTTCTACATTGTGGGTAACTTTGACAACTTGAATAAAACAAAGTTTTTTTCTGACTCATGGCCATATGCATTGTGAATATAGTGTATGTGGTAGCACCAACAACTCAGAATATATAATCTGATATTTGAACTTTTTTATTTTGTTCCTTATATAAATAATCTGTTGACACATTATAAAACTAAAGGGTACAGTGATTTTTAAATGTAGAATTTATTTTTAATATTTATATTTAGTGTATAAAGTGGGTCCATAACTATAGAGAATTTTGAAACAAAAGTACAAAGGTAAAGAGAATAAAACAATAAAAATAGGAAATACAGGAAGTGTTTACTTATAGGTTGTGTTTAAAAAGACAAGAGTAGTTAAGGTTTATATAATTTTTTTTAAAAAAGTTCTCAGAGTAGAAAATTACATGTTAGGATTTTTATTTTATTTATTTTTTGGTACTGGGGATGGAATTCAGGGATGCTTTACCACTGACTATAGCTCCAGCCCTATTTATGTTTCATTTTGAGACAGGATCTTACCAAGTTCCCAAGGCTAGTCTAGAACTCAAGGTCTTCCCACTTCAGCTTCCCAAGTTGCCAGAATAACAGGCGTGCGTACATACCTCATACAGCATATGTTAGAATTTTGATGCATTTTCTCTCTGATATTTATTTTTGTATGCCCTTTTTAATATGTTTAGCATGTGGTTAATCATAATGAAAATACTTTTAACTGTGTGTGCCAACAGTTTGGAGCACCTGTGTTTACCTAACAGTATGTTCTGAGCATTTTCCAGTATTATTAAGTTAGCTTCTAAAGAAAGATTTCTGTTAAGGTGGTGGTTGCCCAGGGGTACTCTATCACTGAGATACATTCCCAGCATTTTTTTATTTTTTATTTTGAGACAGGGCCTCATTAGGATGCCCTAGCTGGCCCAAACTTGTGATCTTCCTACCTTAACCTAAAGAGTCACTAGGATTACAGGAGGGTGCAACCATGCCCAGCTCTTAAAAATAATTTTTAATGTCTGCATAATAGCTTGTCTTATAGTTACCCATAATATATTTACTCATTTGCTCATTTGTGGATGTCTTTCACTATTATTTAAACACATTGGTGAACAATATTGCTTATAAATCTTTAACTGCATTTCTTAGAATAAATCTCTGGAAAAGGGTTCGTTGGGCCATGTTACAAATGTTTTTAATTCTTTTAATAAGTATGGCTGAATTGTTTATAGGGCAATGGAACTAATTGATGATAACACTGTCAATTGTTGCCTCAAGGTGTATAAAAATAAACTTATTCAGATGATTTTTTTTCTTTCTTGGAATTATGAGTCATCTGAAATTTTAGAAATAATAAGAATTGATCAAGATGATAGGCTATAAAACTATGATTATTTCATCCCTAATCAATTGAATACTCTAATTCACCTCTAATCACGTGAATTTGTCTCCCCCCCCCCCCTTTTTTTTTGGTGGTGCTGGGGTTTGAACTCAGGAATTTGTCTTTGAAAAGACAAAAATTTCATTTATGATAGTACCTACAATTATATAAATATATCTAAAGAAACTAATTTGAGGCATATATTTTGTTCCTATTTGGTAGGAGTTTATACCATGTGGGCAGCTACTGCTTAAAATAAAATGAATGTAATTTAATTCTATCCAAAAGAGTAAATATTTGAGAATAGAAAGTTGAAGACTTATTTTTAAAAAAGAAGAAGAAATGGGGATAGAGAAGAATGACTTGCTACATGATAAAACCTACTATTAAGAAAATAGAAATTAAACTTGAAAACACTAGGGAAAGAGTAGGTGGTAAAACAGTAAACAGGCTAGACAGTCTTGAATGTATTGAATTCCCGCCCAGTTTCTTCAAGTCCACAGCTAGGTATGGTGGCACATTTCTGTAATCCCAATGGCTTTGGAGACAGAGGCAGGAGAATCACAAGTTTAAAGCCTAACTTAGCTTAGACCTTAAGCAACTCATCAAGACCCTGTCTCCAAATGAAATATTAAAAAGGGTCTGGGGATGTGGCTCAGTGGTTGAGTGACCCTGGGTTCAATCCCTGGTACAAAAAACAAAAGGTCACAGTGCCTTTCAGATACCTGAATTTTGATGTTTGATCATAAGCTGCAAAATCAATATTTTGATTCATTATGCAGAAGTGCTGTGTAGTGGCCAGTGGTTCACTTTTAACAGCCATTGCCAACTTTACAGCTGTTTGTAAAGTTGTTTGACCTGGTAAATATCTTCTCTGATTACACACTGCTTTTTGTATACATATTTCTATTAATTGCAAGTATTTGTTGAATGCCTACTATGCTCTAGGCATAACGATATCATGAGGAACAAAACACAAGATCATTGGACTCCTGTAGTTGATATTCTGATGGGGCAAATATTAATAAGGTGCAAGTGAAACTTGAAATACATTGTTCTATGTGTAGAGAAGTATAATTGGATGATGATGAGATAGAATGACAATATGGTTTCTTTAGATTCCATGTTCAGGGAAACACCCTTTACTATTATGAAGCTAATGTTTAACTAAAGAAGGAGTCAACCATTCTAAGAATGGCTTTTCCAAATAGGGAAAATAAGTTATTAATGCAAGAATAAATTTAACATGTTCAGTGAACACAAAAAAAGGACTACTATAGCTAGGGATTAAAGTGGAAGAATATTACAAGATTGGCTGGGACTTAGATCATGAAAGGCTTTTGTAAGCTGATCTGAAGAATTTGTATTTTATATTAATGGAACAGAAGACTTCTAAGCATTTTAGGTAGGGGAGTGTTATTCTCTGAAATATAATCTTTTTTTGAACAATATCTTTGTTTATTAGGTTTATGTGGTGCTGGGGATGGAACCCAGTGCCTCATGTGCTAGGCAAGTGCTCTACCACTGAGCTACAACCTCAGCTCTGTGAAATATAATTTCATTATATATATAATTTATAATTGGTACAGTTAAAGGTTAAGTTAATGACAGTTCAGTTAACGCTAAACATATTGCACTTTCTAAATGGAGATATGATGCAAAGGAAAATCAGTATTGAAAACTATCTCAGCAAAATTTAGGAGTTAAGGAGGTAGAAAGATAGAAGAAAAACAAGCCTTCTGGAAGGGTTAAAGGGAAAATAAAAGGCCTTATTTGGGGAGAGGCCTTTTTTAGGGAATGGTTAAGTGAGAAATTAAAGGATTTTGAAGGTCTCATTCCATTAGAGACGTATAATGCTGTGCTGCTATATTGTGTTGTGTTTGAGAAAATAGTACTTTTTTTGTTTTGTTTTTGATGGTGGGGATTAACCTCACTCAGGGCCTTGCATATTCTCTACAACTAGACTACTCCCTCAGCCCCTAGACTGTTCATAACATGTTAAAGCAAAGCAAATTAAATGTGCAACTGCAGTAAGGTTTGAGGGAGAGATAAAATATTCTTTTGTTAAATAAACTGGAGGAGGAAATGAGTAGTTAATAGGAAAAAAGGAAACATACAATAAATATAAATCTAAAACCCAGCTAATACAGATGAAAGAAAAACATGAAGTCTGTCAACTATTATAAATATAAACAGTTTGATGATTGATTGATTGATTGATTGATTGATTGCAGTACTGGAGATTGAACCTGGAGCCTCTCTAACACTAAGCTACATCCCCAGCCTTTTTTACTTTTTATTTTGCGATAGTCTCGCTAAGTTGTGCAGGCTGGCCTCAAACTTGGGATCCTCCTGCCTCTTCCTCCTCGGCAGGTGGAATTGTAGGTGTGTGGCCACTGTGCCTGGCTGGTTGAATACATTTAATAAAAGACAAACTGGTTGGATTAAACACTATTCTACTGTATTTTTTGTAAGAACCATACTAAACAGTTTGCAATTAAAGGTATGTTTAGGGTCACAGAGAAACACAAACAGAAAGCAAGGGTAGAATATTAATTAATGAGACTGAATTAAGGAGTAGAAGCACTAAACAAGATAAAGAAGGACATTTTATAATATGCACAATTTATAAAAGTATAATAGGTATATATATATGAGCTCCCCGAAAATTTTTAGAATGTAAGTAGTTCTTAATTGGAATAAATTTGGGGAGATTTTGATACATCTTTTAAATTTTTAACTGCTCTATCAGTTAAAAAGAATCTGAAATAATGAATTCTAACTGTGTAAAATGAATAGATTTATTTTTTATAGAAATATACATCTTTTGACATTAGTTGATAAGCAGTGCCCAGGTTCTGGTTTTTAAATATCACTCTCTAATAAAAGAAACATGGAGAAATGATTGATTCTAGGGATGTACTGGGGAAACACAAAATGAATGTTGCCAGAAACCAGATAATTACTCCAAAAAATGAATAAGTGAAAGGGAGCCTGCTTCAGCAGCTAAAATTGGAACAGTTCAGAGATTGTATTGTACAAATTTGTATTATCACAATTAGTAAAGTTTTCCATATTTTTCTAAATTTTCCATTATGTGTGTTACACAGTGAAAACCAGGATAGAATTACATCAAAAGAACACAGAAATAGCTGAGGGAGCTCCCAAGGGCCAAAATTTTAATAAAAACTAGAACCTTAAGGAAAAACTATCCCTGAGTCATACTGATGTAAATAATTGTGTATTTATTAAACCATCTTAGTAGTCTTGAAATAAACACCGCCTTCAATACCATGCCAGATTTGCTAATAAGATTTTACAAAGTGCATAAAATGAACTGGAAGATAACTGTTCCTTACAGAAGAGTTTCAAGTAATAATATCTACCATCTTTTCCACTATTGTTACCACTAATCTTCACACTTTGTATCTTCTTTCACAAATTTTAAAATCTTGGCAGAGTGGAAATTGCCCAGCTGTACCAGATATTGCTGTACTCATCATGATTGATAAGAGTTTGCTAATATTCAGCTTCTGGTATTGCCATTTAGTAGCTTTGTGACCATGAGGAAGTTATTCTCACTGTGCCTGAGTCTCCTCATTTATACATTTGTAAAAAAAGTATACTCATAAGGTTATTGTGAAAATTAAAGCAATTAATAGATAAAAAGCAGTTAGAATAGTACCTGACATATGTTTTTCAATATTTGCTAATTGCTAATACAAATATATTACTGTCACCATTCTTTAATAGTTTCTTCTTTTGTAATTTTCACATTTTATTTTCATTTTGGTGCTTTTGACTTTTATAGTGTAGGAATATGAAATCCTTGCAAAAATATGCCTTTGCGATTTGTGATGATTAGAAAATATTCATTACTAGTGTGAGCAGATTTGTAGATAAATAGAATAGCCTCTTTTTAATCCCCCATTTAAATATTAGCAGGAATATTTTGGAAGCTTTCATTTAGGGTGGGAAAGTATCTAACTATTGTAGCTGCCTGGCCTGTTTGTACTTTTTGTAATTCTCTGTATATAAATGCTTTTATTCTACCACTACCTGTAGGGCTTTTGTTTTTTTCCCCAAATTAGTGTAGTTTGGACTTATATAGATATAATATATAGGACACTTAGTTACTAAAAATTAAGTTTAAATCAATTGTACATGAACTCTTGACAAAATTATATTTTAAAACTAGTATATTTATTTTCTTTGCTATAATGTAGTAATAGTACAAAAACTAAAACACTTGTTCCATAATTGATGGTTTTGTACATAACATTTTTAATACTGATTTTGTAATTATCCTCAAAACCTGTATTTTATTCAACATTTATTGTTTTATTCATTGACTTGTTTTTAAATAAGCATAAACATTTACAGTGAGTTTGGATATATTGAGTAATATTAAGCTAGGTAATTCTTTATCCAAAGTAGGGTGTATGAATTTTAAGTTTTAGTTTTTAAATGTGATTTTTATAAACTGATTGTAAAAGCAATTCTGAAGGTTTGTGCATTTGAGGAATAAATGTATAGAGCTTTCCAAAGTGACTATTTTGATAGCTAGGTTTGGTAGTGCACACCTTAGTCCCAGGTACCTGAGAGACTTGAGGCAGCAGAATCCCTTGATTCCAGGAGTTCAAGGCCAGTCTGGGCAACATAGCAAGGCCCTGTCTTTAAAAAATATGTGTATGTGTGTATACATTAATAAAATAAAACAGAATGAGAACTTTGAAAGGACAGTGATTTAAATTTATTTATTAAATATTTATTTAACAGTCTGCCTTTTATTGACTTGGAAAGATTGACAGTCTAAATAAAGTAGAGTCACTGCTGTTTAGGGATTTTATATACCTTAAACTTTAGTTTATTAATACAGTTTTAGTATCTTATTGTATGACTTTTTATATGACAAAGAAACTATGATTTACTTTTAATAAATGCATTGTAAGTATCCCCTTAACTTTTTAATTTTGAAAATTACATTTCCTATTTGAGTAAAACTATATAAATTTCCTTTTCTAGGAAAGAATATCCACCTCATGTCCAAAAAGTTGAAATTAATCCTGTAAGGTTAAGTCGGCCCCAAGGTGTTGGTAAGTGTGCAGTTTCATTTGTTACACCTGTGAAGGGATTTGAATTTCTGTATGAAAGGTATAAATAGAAATATGACACTGACTTTAGAATATTCCCAGATAAACTGGGTTCAGTGATGTATACCTGTAAGCCCACTTACTCAGGAGGATGAGGCAGGAGGGTTAGGAGACCCTGACTCAAAATAAAATAATAAAAAGGACTAGGGATGTAGCTCAGTGGTAGAGAACTTGGCTAGCTAGCATGCATGGGATCCTGAGTACAATCCCCAATACAAAAAAAAGAAAGAAAAGAAAAACCAGATTTAGATAGAAATATATAGAAAATAATTTTTATAACTGATTTGAGCATTTCTCCTAACTTTTGACTGCTATATGGTTATAGAGTCAGGTGATTATAGTATGAAATCTTTTGGTTATGTATTAGCATTTTTTGTTAACATTCATATGTTAACTATAGATGAACTATAGCTAATAGTGTTTACCTTCTTCAACACTCATTCTGTTAGGCCTTTAATCTTTATTAAACTCTTACTCTGTAGTAGATGCTAAGTTGCATGCTTTTATATCCATTATTATATATTATCCCTATTCAAAAATCCCTGCATACTTTTACTTGTATTTTGTACAGAGAAGAAAACTGAGGCATGGAAGAATTACATGGCTTGCTTAAGCACAGGGCTAGCAAATGGAGAGTTGATACTTGATGGCTCTTAGCCACTATACTATTTTCATAAAATTAGTTCTACTCCTCAGTGAAAAACTAACTGTACAATGAGTATTTTCATTTCTACTTGACAAATGCTTTTTTGTTTTTTTGTTCTGGGATTGAACCCAGGGGCACTTCCCCATATCCCCAGCTGTTTATTTATTTATTTTTTAATATTTATTTTTTAGTTGTAGTTGGACACAAGACCTTTATTTGATTTATTTTTATATGGTGCTGAAGATGGAACCCAGGGTCTCGCATGTGCTAGGCGAGCGCTCTATGGCTGAGCCACAATCCCAGTGCCACCCTCCCACCCCCCTCACCCCTCCCACCTCCCCCCACCACCATTTTTAAATTTTATTTATAGATAGGGTCTCACTGAGTTGCTTATAGACTCACTAAGTTGCTGAGGCTGGCTGTGAACTTGTGATTCTCCTGCCTCAGCCTCCCAAGCTGCTGTGATTATAGGTATATACCACTGCGGCCGCCTTGATAAATACTTTTGAGAGAGGTTAAGTGATTTGGATCATTAATATGATTTAGATGCAAAACAGTCAGTCTTGTTAAATTAATTATTACTTTATTCAACAAGATTTGTTAAGTAAATAGAATTCTATTTTTATTGTTGTTGTTAACTCTATTTTGGAAAGTTGCAAAACTAGTACAGAGAGGTACCTGTTTATCCTTCAATGAGCTTTCCTTAATATTAACATCTTTCTAATAATAGTACATTTATCAAAACTGAGAAATTGCTTAGTTCTTAACTAAGCTATTGACCTTGTTCATATTTTTTTTTTCTAATGTCCTTTTTATTTAAAAAAATTTTAATGGTACCACTTAATGATTATATATGTGTGTGGCATTACTCGATCAGTTTCACTGCCTAGTACGTCCCCTATTGCACTGCTTATCCTTCCCTGGACCCTCTACTCCTAATGGTCTCCCTTTTATTTTTATGATATCTCTCCCCTGCTCCCTGCTCCTTTTTTTTCCTGTATAGCTATCACATATAAGAGAAAACTTAGCACTTGTCTTTCTGGATCTCACTTATTTTGCTTAGCATAATACTGTTCATTTTCCTGATAATGACATTATTTTCTGTATGTCTGAATAAAACCATTGGGTGTATATGTATCCACCACCACCACCACCCTCATTTTTTTTTGTCATTCAATCTTTATCTGTTATAATTTATTCTTATCTATTGATAATGGTACAAAAACTAGACTGTTGTGAAATGTATTATAACAATAAATGTGGGAATGCATACATCTCTAAAGTAAGCTGTCTTTAATTCTTTTGGAGAGATACCAAGGCATAATGTATAATTGGAACATATGGTGTGTATCTATTTAATTATTTTAGATTTTTTTTTTTTTTTTTTTTTGGTACTCTGGGTTGAACCCATTGGGGCTTTATCACTGAGCTACATCCCAAACCCTTTCTTTCTTTTCTTTTTTTTTTTTTTAATATGAAACAGGGTCTTGCTAAGTTTCTGAGACTGACCTTGAACTTTTGATGCTCATGCCGTAGTCTCTGGAGTCACTGGGATGCCTGGTTGTTGTAGTTAATTTTTAGTTCTTTGTTGTTTTGTTTTAAGGAACCTGCCTGTACAAGGGTTTTGTTTTATTTGCATCTTTGCCAGCATTTATTGTTATTTGAATTCTTGATGATTACCATTCTGACTAGAGTGAGATGAAATCTCAGTATAGTTTTTTTTTTTAATTTTTTTTTAGTTGTAGTTGGACGTAATACCTTAATTTTATTTATTTATTTTTATGTAGTGCTGAGGATCAAACACAGTGCCTCACATGTGCTAAGTGAGCGCTGTACCACTGAGCCACAACCCCAGCCCTCTTAGTGTAGTTTTGATTTGCATTTCCCTGATGCCTAGAGATGTTGAACAGTTTTTTCATATATTTGTTGACATTTGTACTTTCTTTGGGAAGTGTCTTTCTAGTTGTACTTATTCATTTCTTGAGTTATTTGGGGTTTTGGTATTAAATTTTTTATATATTCTAGTTTTCATATATTCTAGATACATCCTTTATTAGAAGAAGAGCTGGCAAAGGGTTTCTCCCATTTTGTAGGTTCTTTCCTTATGTTGTTTCTTTGCTGTTTCGAAATTTCTTATCTGGCTGCCATTCGTTTCTTGGTGGTGTTATTAATTTTGGTATTGGGGATTGAACTTGGGGTGCTTAACCACTGAACCATATCCCCAGCCCTTTTTTAGTTTTGATTTTGTGACACGGTCTCATTAAATTGCCTAGGGCCTCACTAAATTGCTGGGGTTGGCTTTGAACTCATGATCCTCCTGTCTCAGCCTCCTGAATTGCTGGGATTATAGGATGTGTGCCACCGTGACCTGCTGATTCTTGGTATTATTTCTGAATTTTAGGAATCCTATTGAGGATCTCCCTGCCTGTACCTATATTTTGGATAATTTCCCCTATGTTCTTGTCACAGTTAAATTTGTCAACTTGTTGGATTAAGAGATCCTGCAGATTAAGAGGATTGTGGGTGTGATAGTGTGTGTAGGAATGATTGGCATGTGGGATAGCTAACTGAATTGGAGACCCTCCCTAAGCGTGGACAGGACCAACCAATAAGATGATGGCTTGGATGAAATAAAAGTTGTAAGAACAAAGAAGCAGCAGCAGATGCAAGATTGATTCTTCTTAAAGGGGTTCTTTATTGTTGCTGTGTTCAAGTTCTTGATTGGTGCTACAATCATCTGAAGATATGGGATTCTCACTTTTTCACTTTTCCAAAGCAGGCTCTGACAGTGATTCTCCAGAAGACTTAGGTCTCAGACTAGGATAGCATAGTTGATATGTCTTGTTCTGTGGCTTCAGCCTATTGGACTGTGCAGCTACTGGTTGTACCAGCTCTCCAGCCTACAGATGGCCATTGTGGACTATCCAGCTTCTGTTCATGGAAGCCAACCTAATAAGTCCCCATTTTATTATTATACTTCCTGTTGATTCTGTTCCTCTAGAGAACCCTGACTAATACAGTTCTCTTCTACCACTTGGAAAGATTCTGGTCTTATTCCTATATCTTTGATCCATTTTGAGTTGAATTGTTACATAGGGTAAGAAAGAGGGGCCTAGTTTCAATCCTTTTTTTTTTTTTAAGGTATTTTATTTTATTTTTAAGATAGTATTTTTAAAAATATTTATTTATTTATTTTTTAAAAGTTTTTCGGCAGACACAACATCTTTGTTTGTATGTGGTGCTGAGAATCGAACCCGGGCCACACGCATGCCAGGCGAGCGTGCTACCGCTTGAGCCACATCCCAGCCCTCAATCCTTTTTTTTAATAGTATTTGTATTCTCATTGATTCTAAGAATTATTTGAAATTTCACCTCTGATTTCTTTTTTTTAATATTTATTTTTTAGTTGTAGGTGCACACAATATCTTTATTTCATTTTTATGTGGTGTTGAGGATTGAACCCAGTGCCTCACATGTGCTAGGCAAGCGCTCTACCTCTGAGCCACAACTCCAGCCCCTTTACTTCTGATTTCTTAGATGAAGCACTCATCATTCAAAAGTGTAATTCAGTATCATCATTTATCCTAGCTGGCAACCTAATGCTGGAATCACAAAATCTTACTATTCTAACAACTTAAGAAAATGACAAAGAAAGCACGCAACCACACAGAAGTACCTTTTCAAAATCCGTGATGTCTCTCTGACCTTAAGGGTTCGTGGAAAGAGAGAGAGCCACTGGAATTCTTTATTCTTATACAGGAGACACACAAGGGGAGGTTCCATGGAACATTCTATCCCCAAAAGGGCAAAGGGTTAGGATTACAAAGGAACAGGTGAGTGTAACTCAACCACATGGGGTTACGCCTACTCCTGGAACCACACTTCATTATCTGAGCGGAGGTAAACCCCAAGTTATTGCGGGGTACAATAATTGTTCACAATCCCGGTGCATCAGGACTTAAAGCTGCCTGCATCCAGGGCAGCTCCCAACAGTTCAATCTCTGTGTGTTTGTGTAGTTTCTTTGGTTTTCTTGTTGTTGATTTCTAATTTAATTCCATTATGATGGTGAGATGCAAGGAATTTAAAAAATATTAATTTTTTTTTGCATTTGCTAAGACTTGATTTGTGGCCTAAAATATGATCTGTTTTGGAGAAACTATTTAGAGCAGCTGAGCAGAAAGTATATTCACCTCTTGAGTGAAATATTCTGTAGATGTCTGTTAAGTCCATTTGATTTATAGTATTTTTTATCTATAGTATCTTTGTCAGTTTTGTCTGGGTGGCCTATTAGAGGAATATATTGACATCATTCAGTATGATTGTATTATACCTTTGTGAGCCTAAAGGTATAGGCCTAAAGCCATAAATGTCAAGTAGTATTTCTTTTATGTAATTAGGATTTTGGGTTGAAGTCTGCTTTTTGAGTTTCATTTGCACAGAATATGACTTTTCCAACCTTTCACTTAGTCTGTGGATGTCTTTACTTGTGAGTTGCATTTCTTGCAGAGAGCATATAGTTAGTTGGGCCTTGCTTTTTAATCCACTTTGCCCGTCTTCCTTTGTCTTTGTCTTTTTTTTTTTTTTTTTATGTTCTTAAAAAAAATTTTTTTTTAGTTGTCAATGAACCTTTATTTTATTTATTTATATGCAATGCTGAGAATTGAACCCAGTGCCTCACACGTGCTAGGCAAGCATTCTACCACTGAATCACAACCCCAGCCCTAGTCTGTCTTTTAATTGGAGAATTGAGAGCATTTACATTTACCATCATTATAGTGAGATATGTATTACTTTTTTTCAATTTGATTTATTTCTAATGTTTGTTTAGATCCTAATTCTCATTTACCTATCTAATCTTCTAATGAGATATCTTCTATCTTCTGTGTGTAGGATTCCTTTTAAGTATCTTCAGTAATGTTCATTTAATAGTCATGAAGTCCTTTAGTTTGTGCTTATCTTAGAATGTTTATTTCTTCTTTGATTCTGAAGGATAAGTTTGCTGGATATAACCATTTTGGTTGCTGTTTTCTTTCAGGGCTTGAAAGTTCCAAGTCCTCCTGGATTTTTTAGGGTTTCTACTAAGAAATCTGCTGCTATTCTCATTGATTTTCCTTTAAGTGTGATCTGACCTTTCTCTCTTGCAGTTTTAAAATTTTTTATTTGTTTTGGATTTTTGACATTTTAGTTATAATGTGTCCTGAAGAATTTCTTTTCTGGTCTTATAATCTGCCCTTCTAAATGTCATCAGTATGTGGATGTGCATTTCATTCACAGCGTTTGGAAATTTTTCTGCAGTTTTTTCACTTCATAGGTTATTGATTCCATTAGCCTATATCTTTGTTCCTTCCTCAGTGCCTAAGTTTGGTCTCCTGTGTTGTTGTCCCAGATTTCTTGCATATTCTAATCATAGTTTTTTTCTTCACTACTGTAACTATTCAGCTATATCTGCCTTGTCTACAAGCTATGAGATTCTGTATTATACTTGACTTAATCTGTTGGAGAGACTTTGAGGTGTTTTTGCCTTTTAATACTGGGGATTGAAACAGCAGTGCTTTATTACTGAGCTACATCTCCAACCCTTTTTATTTTTTTGACATAGGGTCTCACAAAGTTTCTTAGGGCCTCACTGAAGTGCAGAGACTGGCTTTGAACTTGGTGATCCTCTTTGCCTTGGCCTCCAGAGTTGCTGGGATTACAGATGTGCACCTCTGTACCTGGGTTTGACTGAATTTTATTTCCAATATTTTTGTTTTGATTCTTTTTCAGAATCTCTATTGAAATTTTTCTTTCTTTCTTTTTATTTTTTTATTTTTGTGGTGCTGGGGATTGAACCCAGGGCCTTGTGTATGCAAGGCAAGCACTCTACCAACTGAGCTATATCCCCAATCCTCAGAATCTCTAATGCTTTTTCATATTCTGTATTATCTCCCTTAGATCTTTTTTAATTCATTAATTATTCTAGCATTTCTACTTAATTATCTGTGGATTGATTTATCTGTGTGTGGGGGGGTAAGCTTTCAGAGACACAATGTTAGCATGTTTCCTCATGGCTTGAGAGTTTCTGTATTTTTTTAAAAATATTTTTTTAGTTGTAAATGGACATAATACCTTTATTTATTTTGTTTATTTTTACGTGGAGCCAGGGATCGAACCCAGTGCTTCACGCATGCTAGGCAAGCGCTCTACCATTGAGCCCAAACCCCGACCCCTCTGTATTGTTTTTGCATTTGTTTTGATGGGTTCTTTTGTCATGTGAGGGTTTTTAGTAAGTAGTTATCACTTTATAATATTCCCCGAGCTAGGGGAATATCTTAGCATCAAAGCAGCTAATCAGAGTAATCAAAGTACTACGCTCAACTACCAGGTTCCCTTAGAAAGGAAAGAGTTACCGTTGATAAAGTGATAACTTGAGGAACTGTGAGCTACATGTTTTAGAAACTTAACTTCTAATGTTGTCTGTAACTCTACTAACTAATGAGAAAACTAGATGAGAAATAATATAGAGTGCATTGTTAAGAATCGGTAATACTCTATATAACACAAAATCATTGGAAGAAGGATGAAAAGGAAAGAACAAGTGGGGAGGGAAAGGAGACAGAAAATAAAATAAAAGAAGAAAGGATGAATGAGAAGGGAGGAAAATAGAGATGGAATAGAAAAAAAGACTTATCAAGAAAAATCTTAATTAGTTGAAAAAATGTATAAAACTACATAGAGAAGACACGGCAAACCTTTGCCAAAAATAGCTAATACAACCACAATCATCAAAAGATTCTGCTTTCTCTTTGCTAAGGTATTAGGGAGACACTTCTTTAAGGGGCCTTGATTTTAGAGTCCTTCAGTTATGAGGTAGTTTGTGGGACACTCTATATGCTGATCTCAACCCATCCTTGCCTACCAGCAAGTGAAGGAAGAGTTTTGTCCATTTTAGAGCAGAATTCGCCTTCAGTGTTATTGTGCTTTTGTATTGGGGATAGGGGTATATCTCTGGTAGAAGTAACTGGACAGTCTTCTCACCAAGTAGCCTGTGGACTAATCTTGATCATGCTGTGTCATTCCTCCAAGATCCTCAGTACGTGTGCTGGGGAGAGGTGTGTGAGAATTGCCCAGGTTATGTCACCAGAGCCACCAGACACTTCTGGGCATGGGGAAGGTGGCCAGATCGATGTTGGATGCCAAGGTTGCAACTTTCCACCTGACCCAGACCTCATTTCCACTTCCTGTCAGCTTTGCTCATTATCATAGTTTTGACTACAAATTTCAAATGAAAGCTCCTTCCAGTATGCTCTGCAGACCCACGGACCTGTCACTGTGGTTTCATCACTGCCCAGAACTTCTGCCAAGTCCATGCCATAGTCTCATTCTTGCAGATTGACTCATAGCTTGAGCACCCACCAGTCTAGTGAGAAATAAAGGATAGGTGGCCATTGGATCTTGGGTACACAAAAATAAAGCAAACCAACAAAAAGACAAAACAAGTTTTTTGAAAAGGAAAAGCAACAGGATTTCTGATCTCTGGGCAGAAAGTTTAAACAATGAGAATTTCCGTTTTTCTTTCTTTTTTGGTGAAACTAGGGATTGAAACTTAAAGGCCCTCTACTACTGAGCCACAACTGTAGCCCTTTTATTTTGAAACTGAGTCTAGCTAAATTGCTGAGGCTTACCTTGAACTTGTGGTCCTCCTGCTTCAGCCTCCCAAGTCTCTGGGATTACAGATATGCACCACTGCCCCTGGCTAGCAATGAAGTTTTTTAACCTGGTGCAGCCTCCCTCCAGCAGAATAAAATAGACACCATTATTGCTGTATGTATATACGTGGCTGTATAACCAATGTGATTCTGCAACCTGTACACTTGGAAAAATGAGAAATTATACCCCATTTGATTCAAGTGTATAATATGTCAAGATCATTGTATTGTCATGAGCAACTAATAAAAAAATTTTTTTTTGATGGGAAGTGCCAGGGCGCTCTTTCCCCAACTTACTTTACAGCATCTAAATGTTCTACTTAGATTGCAGAACCTGCATTTTGCTGAATCAAAATTCATATTAAGTGCGTTTTAAATTAAAAATAAAGGTGGTCAGATAGAATAATAAAGAAAATCATTTTAAAGATTCATGTTAAGAACTATAGACAGACTGATTTCTTTCTAAGAAACAGTTTTTTGTGACACTTTCAGCTCACTGGAGGGGAGCTTTCCCTTCCCAATGAAGCCATTGTGAACCCAGTGCTGGTGAAGTCTATATATATATATTTTTAATCATTCTCTTTCTACTCTAAAATCTGGTATTTCAGGGTTGTACCTGGTTTCCTAGTTCTCTGGGTTGCCTTGCACCACTTTCCCACAGCCTTCCTAACTCACACAGCTGTAGAATTAATGTTTTGATTCAGTTTCAGATAGCAGCTACTAGGTGACCCGTTCCTCAAGACTGCCAGTATCCTTTTCTCACTAATGTCCTTTTTCTCTTCCAGCATCCAATCTGGGATCCTACATTGCATCTAGTTATCATTGTTTTCTTGAAAATTTTGAAGGTTGTATTAATTGCTTTGTTCTATGCTTCTTAGTTTGGGTTGGAGGATGTTGTCTAAAATGAGATTGAGTCTCTGCATTTTTGACAAGGTTTATATAGAAATCATGTTGTGCCCTTTTCTTACTTCACATCAGCGATTACATGATGTGAATACATTAATTACTGGGGATATAAACTATGATTACTTGGGTTTCTTTACTATAAGTCACTGTTTCTTTTCCCTTGTCACTAAGTAAATATCTTAGATGAGATCCTTAGACTGTGCAGTATTCTGTTTCTCAAACTTTTACCCACTGATTTTAGAATCTATTCATGTACTGGCAGTAATTATTGTTTTATGTTTGTTAATGGTGATTTTCTATTTTCTTTGTCTATTTTACATTTATTATTTCTTCTGTAGGGAAGAGTTGTACCTTCTATGTATTTGATTATTTGATTATATCTGTGGACATATTTAATAAATGAAATTCATATGGCAATACTTAGAAACGTCTGGAGAGGAATATTGATATTTATCTTGTCAACATTTTTTTTGAAAGGAAGAAAATTATATTGAAATATTGTATCATTTGTTTAACTTAATGAAAACTCAATAGAGCCTGTTGTTTTCAGTTTTTTTGTGTGTGTGGTAGACACAAATGCTTGGGTATAGGATGAATTACATTACTATAATAATATCACATAGGTTTTTCTATGAAGATTGCATTTGTTTTAAAATTCCTTTTGGAATTCCTAGGATCCAAGTTGTTAGTGGCAGAGCTTCAGTAATTATCTTCTCTTAGAAAGAAATCACTGTCTTTCTGTAGTTCTTAACATCCAAGATAATTTTTTAAAAATCATTCTATCAAACCCCTTTATTTTGATATTAAAAGGCACTTAATATGTATTTTGATAAGCCATATATCAGCACTTACTAGCTTTAATAAGCAGTTTTGTTAATAAAAATTTAAAACTTGAAAACTATTACGTATAATTTGTGGTCAGATCATGTGTCCTGTTGTTTTTTGTGGGAAAGTGTTCTTTTTTAATTTTTCCAAACATAAAATAATAATTACTCATATATTAAGATTGCTCATTTTTTCCCCTATCTACCTGTCCTTTTGTTTAACTTTTTAGCCTGTTTTTGTATCCTTCTCAAATTGAATTGGTTGACATTCTGTGCTATCTCTAAGTGTACATTAATTGTGTTTTAATATAATTATATTGTGTGATTACAACTCAGTAACTTGATTTATCACTGTTTTAACTCAGATATACCAAAGAAAAGTATTTCCTCACAGTGAACTAGTCAGTTTAACTGCCATTAGCACTTTAATACGGTATCACTTTCAGGCCTTTTTTATGTATATACAGTCAGCCCTCTAGATTCTTGGATTTTGCACCTGAGGATTTAACCAGTCACAGATCAAATGTGTTCACAAAAAGAAAACTCTCTGTTCTAACCATGTACAGACTTTTGTCTTATTGTTATTCCATAAACATCACAGTATCACTAATTTTATAGCATTTACAGTGTATTAGAGATGATAAATAATCTAGTGATGATTTAACATGTACAGAAAGGGCTGGGGCTGGGGCTATAGCTCAGTGGTTTAGCACTTGTCTAGCATATGTGAGGCACTGGGTTTGATCCTTAGTACCACATAAAAGTAAACAAATAAAGACATGCTGTCCACCTACAATTACAAAAATAAATAAATAAATAAACAAATAACCACATAGGGGGCTGGGGTTGTAACTCAGTGGTAGAGCACTTGCGTCACGTGCGTGAGGCACTGGGTAGTACAATCCTCAGCACCACGTAAAAATAAATAAATAAAATGAAGATTTTTTTTCATCTACAACTAAAAAAAAATCTTTTAATAAAAAGTTTATAGGAAGATGTGCATAGATTCTATGCAGATACTCTACATCATTACCTGTTAAGTGACTTGAATATTTACAGGTTTCAATATCTGTAAAGGGTCCTAGACCCAGTCTCCCATAGATACCAAGAGAGGATTGTATCCCCGTGTTTTAAATATTATGTATTCTGTTCTGTGTAATTTTTTTTAAATAGATCCAGCCAGAAAAGTTATTATATACATATTTGAGCAAAATTATGTGTGGCTTTCAAAGTTTAGTAAAATCTGTTTGTAAGGAAAGGGCTTTCCATTGTATTGTATTGAATTTAGTAAGGGAAAAAAGAAATAAATTGTGGAAAGGAGCATGTTCTTTTTTTTTTTTTTTTTTGGTGTTATTGTCATTTCCTTTTGTTTTGAGAACTGGGAATTGAACTCAGGGACATTCAACCACATCCCCAGTCCTATTTTGTATTTTACTTAAAGACAGGGTCTCACTGAGTTGCTTAGTGCCTCCTTGTTCCTTGCTCAGGCTGACTTTAACTTTTGTTCTTCCTGCTTTAGCCTCCTGAGCCCCTGGGATTATAGGCGTACACTCCTGCACTCAGCTTTGTTTTGTTTTTGAGACAAAGTCTGTTTCCCAGTCTATTCCTGAACTCCTGGATTCAAGTGATCCTCTTGCCTCAGTCTCTTGAGTAGCTTGAATTAAATTATTAGCCACCTCACTCTAAGGGGTAACCATATGTTAATACTACTCTACCATAAATTAAGTTTTGCATGTAATTAGTTATGTTCTAGGTGACTCTGTTGATATATTTTTTAAAATGCCACATTATAGCTCATTAATAATCAACTTGTATAGAAAATTCTTTTTATATTTAGGCAACCAACAAAGTAAGTTAGCACACGTGGAAATTATTAACATTTGGATGACTGGAGTGTTTTTTCAGTAACCTTAGGTTTTTGGAGAGAAAAAGAAGTATCTTTTAATTTTTCTCCATGACTAGAGGCTAAAGGATAGTTCTAAATCTATGCACGAATCATCTCACTGTAGCAAAAGTTAAGTGATTTTTGGAGATGATCTACTAACTTCTCCACAGCCCCCTACCCCCATAATTTCAACTTTTTAATATGTCTTGGTTTTTCTTTTCTCATGTGGTTTGTTAATATAGTAGCATTTGTCTAGCCCTTTTGCAATTTTTAGATGCTGGGGAAATGTGTCTAAAACATGATTTCTGTTCTTTCAGAGCTAACAATATATAGGAAGTAACAAGTACAGATAAATAATAATAAAATGAGTACAGATAAAGTGCTGTGGAAACTCCAATGATTGTTTTATTGTTCCTAGGGTGGGACAGAGGCAGTTTCTTAGCAAATAAAAATTTGAATTCACTGGATAAATTGGGTAGCCTTTGCTTGTGAAGAGAATAGCATATAAAATAGGGTAAACTAGAAAACACCCTGAGAAATACACTTCTTTGAAAGGTAAAGTTTGGAAGTAAGACTGAAACATTAACATGAACTTTTGCTTACCAGAAGATGGTATTTAGTCAAGATTTTTTTTTCTTCAGCTGCTAGAATCATGGTAAAATTTTTAGTATTAGAATAACAAAGTCACATTTTTTTGTGATAGAAAACTTTCACAATAGTGGAGAATGATCTGAATGAAGGGAGCAAAATTATAGTCAGGAAGATAAGATTAGACAAGTTAAACATCTGAAATGTAGAAGCAGTGAAGCTGGAAAGAAGAGATTGAATTTAAGAGCTATTAGAAAGTAGAATTCTCTTGAAAGTGAAGAGAGTAAGACAAGGAATAGTCCATTCTGATTCTATTGTCTATGAATATGAAGGTGCAGAGGCTAAGAGAGTGATAATCACTTAGTGAAATTCTGTATGACTTCAATAAACAAGAATAATTACAGAGGTTTCTTAATAGAATTTATTAATAGAATTTATCTTAAAAATATTTTTTAGTTGTAGATGGACACAGTACCTTTATTTATTTATCTTTGTGTGTTGCTGAGGATCGAACCTAGGGCGCCACACATGCTAGGCGAGTGCTCTACCTCTGAGCCACAACCCGAGCCCCTTTTGATAGAACTTTATATCAAGCAAAATATTAGATAATGTTGATTTTTATGTGTATGTAATCTCTTTTTGTAAAAAGAACAAGATAGAAGAGGATATTAAAGATAAGTATTTAACCAAGTTGGAATTATCTAAGTAGGGCATTTAAATTTACATTGAAAGATAAGGAGGAAAATTCTCTTTTGTACTCCTTGAACTTAAACATTAGCTTGAGCATTAGTTGGGCTTTATCTTAATGAATGTACCTAATGTTTGAATTCAGATTTTTTTTCTCATTATTAATCCAAGAAGTATAACTAATCTGCTTCGGGGGTGGGAGGATATGTGTGTACTTCAGTGTAGAAAGTGCTTTTAAGTGCCTTAGTGACAAGAATAATTTGAAGAGAACATTTGAAGTAGTCTGCAGTGTAGAAATCCTGCTGAGGAATGAAAAGGTCGAAACTTAGTTTTAAAGTTTAGGTTATTCTTTATCATACATATTGAAACGCTATTTAACTAAACTTAAATATTGAGAATATTAAAACTAGAGTTTTTTTCATAGTAAACATCATGAGGAATTTATTAAATTTAATTTCAGTGCTTTTTTTTCTCCTTCCTTTAGAACGTATAATGAAGAAAACAGAAGATTCTGAATCACAAGTAGAACCTGAAATTAAGAGAAAAGTCCAACAGAAACGGCACTGTAGTACATACCAGTCTACTTCTCTGTCTCCTGCTTCAAAAAAATGTTTAACCCATTTAGAGGTGGGTAGAGAAATGATTCTTTGTTATGAATCAGATGGTATTTTTATTAATATTATTTTTTAGTGCTCATTAAATTCTAGGTGATCTTTTATCACAGGACCAAAGAGACTAGCAAAGTTATTTTAGCAAATCTTTTTGTCTTCAATAGATAATTTTTTTCCCTGTTCAAAATAATAGAATATTCTTTTCTCAAATAAATTTATCAGTAAAACATTATAAATAATTGTTCTCAGGGAAACATTTTTTTTCAATTATTTTAAAATTATAGAAAAATTGGGGGCAAAAAATATTGGGAAGGGTTTCTACATATTCATTTCCCAGTTTTCCACATTTGTTTGTTGTCCTCCTTCCCTGTGTCTTCCTCCATCCTTCTTTCTCCCATATACATTTGTTTATAGATATATACACGTATACACATATTGTTTGAGTATAACATAGGCATGTTGCCCATTTACTACTTAATACTTTAGAGTGTGGTTTTTAAAGGATATGTGAGACATTCTCTATAATCAGTGTATAACTTGCAAAATTAAAAAATGCAAAATTACCATCTGTTCCCTAGATCCCATTTATATTTCATCTAAATAATGTCCTTTATAGGTATAAGATCTAATTCAAAATAATATGTTATTCTTTCAATCTGAAATAATTCTTGTCCTTTATAACCTTGATATTTGTGAAGAGTATAGGCCACTTACTTCATACTTGAAAGTGGATTAACCTGATGTTTCTTCATAATTTGTGTGTTTTCTTTTATGATGTGAATAATGTACACAAAAAAACCCTCACTATAATCATTGCATAGCATATCAGGAGACTCATGATGTTCATCATTGTTTACATCAATGATAATATTAACTTTTACCTTAGTTAAGATTTTTCTTATTTATTTATATAGGCATAGATGTATGTCATTCTTCTCTTACTTTAAAATTATAGTGTTTACCTGTTGTTCCTTATTTTTATGCTTAAATTGTTCCAGATTTGGTCCATGTTGTCTCTTCAAGCTGATGGTTGTCTTTTAGACATAAACCCATCATTCTTTGAGCACTTCTTACTTTTTGGTATAACAGGATGATCTGGGCCACCTTGTTTTTTCTCTCTCAGTCTTAGAGTCATGCATTTTCCCAAGGAGCCTTTTTTCTTTTAAGTAGGGGGAAGCTATTGGTATACAAGTTAATGCTCATTGATATTGAGTGTAAGTTTTTAGGCCCTTTCAGTAGACAAAGCTTGGAAATATATGTTGATATACATATTAATATTTAATAACAATATTTAGTAAACAATAAAATCCATGAGTTCACATTGGTAACCGAATCTTGGTTTAGCTGTTCCCATTTTACGTAATAATGACTTTCTTTGACAGTGAGAAACCTGAGTCCCATCCCTAATGTATTTACTTATTTGTTCACTTTGCTTTATGTCTGTCCCAGTCTTCCTGGCTTGCAGCCGAGGCTTGTCTCAGGCCCTGCTGGCTTAGCCATTGCTTAGCCCAGGTAAAGGAGAAAAGCGCCTCAAAACGACATTCTTCCTCTGGTGAACAATCCAGCCAAAACCTTAAAATCTGTTTTAATTTTTAAAATAAATCTTCCTTCTTTTACTATTACTTCATTGCCAATTTTTCTTATTTTCTTAGTGTAGATTAAGAGTTATAGCCAGTCTCTATGTAATCTTTAAATTTGTAAGAAGGTTGGAGGCTTTTCTTTTTTGTTTATAATATACGAAACTTCATACTATGTGTTGTTTATAAGAAAATAGGATCTATGTATTGAATGGAATTAAACATCTTTAGGGTATGTAATGAAATGACATTGTCTCAGTGATGTCTCATCAGAGAAAGAAAGGCTCATTCTTATTAAGTACACTTTTTGTATAGAGACTTGCTGATAGTATGTGATGTGTAATTTATAAGTTTTTGTTTTGTTTTGTTTTGTTGTGGTTGGTGCTAGGGATCAAATTCAGAGCCTCAAGTATGCTAGTCAAGTGCTCCCAGCCCTTTAATTTGAAATTACTTGGTTTCATAAAAGTTTTTCACTGACCAAAAGGAAGAAAATGAGATTCTAATAAAAATTTTAAGGTTTTTTAAAAAAAGAAATCAACATAGTTTTTATGAAAATTTAATACTTTTTCCTAAAATTAATTAAGTGGCACTGAGTCTCTAGGTTTTAGATCAGTTGGTTGATAAAATTATTAATCTACAATTTTTAGCTTGAAAAATTTAGTATCTAATACAGTTGAGATGATTTGCATTTTGTTCCTAATTACTGCAAAGAGTTCCAATATAATGTATTTTTTAACAGATGAAAGTGTATGGTAAACCAGGCATTGTGGCACATACCTGTAATCCCAGTGGCTCCGGGGAGGTTAGGGCAGGAGGATAGTGAATTCAAAAGTCAGTGTCAGCAACTTAGTAAGGCCTTAAGCAACTCAGTGAGACCCTAACTCTAACTAAATATAAAATAGGGCTGGAGATGTAGCTCAGTGGTTAAGCGCCCCTCCCAAAAGAGTATGCTATAGGACATATTTCCTTCTATATCTTAGTTCTGAGTGTTTTCATAGGGATGTGCTTTTCTACATCAATGAGCTACATCCCTAACCCCCTCAGGTGTTTTTTTTTATTATTTATTTATTTATTTATTTTGGTGCTGGAGATTGAACCCAGGACCTTGTGCATTCTAGGCAAGCACTCTACCAACTGAGCTATATCTCTAGTACCACCCCCCACTCCCTGCCCCATTATTAACTGCAAAATTAGCTTATACATAGGTGACTACTGGATTGGTCTTGAAATTCTTTACAGCATTCTGATGCTAAATCTCAAGAAATGTGCCTTATTTGGGATCTCATAGTGGTCATGGTAGTGATGGGGGAGGGAAGGACTTAATTTTGAAACGTTGAGGGTGTTCCTTGATGTTGAAGTAAAACCAAATTTTTTCTTTCTTTCATTTTTTTGGAACTTAAGGTTTCTGAACAGCGTGAATGTTGCCCAAAATGTGGAAAAGAGAAAGAAAATCAGTCCAAATGCCAAAGTTGTGGTATTAGTTTTCGTAATGATTTACAAAGAAACTGCAGACAAGCTATAACTTTAAATGAACCTACTGGACCATCATTAAGAACGTCGATACATCAGAATTCTGGAGGACAGAAGTCACAAAACATAGGATTAACAACCAAAAAGTTTTATGGTAACAGTGTGGAAAAAGTTCCAATTGATATTATTGTGAATTGTGATGATAGTAGAAATAATTATTTACAGACTAATGGAAAAGTCATTTTACCTGGGGCAAAAATACCCAAAATCACAAACTTGAAAGAAAGAAAAACAAGCCTGTCAGACCTAAATGACCCAAGTAAGTATTCACTCCCTCTTCCCTGCTTTTTTGATTGAAACTCCTAGGTTCAATGATTCTCTCAGCCTCCTTAGTAACTAGTACTATCAGCATACACTATCACACCTAACATAATTTTACTCTTTTTAATAATGCTATATCTATCTAATACTTTCTATATTTTGTTTTAAATTTGTGAGCATGTTTCAGAAGTATAGTCTTAGTGTATCTTTGTGCCAGTTATGTAATATTTTCGGGGGTTAAAACATGTCCTCACAGGGCTGGGGTTGTGGCTTAGTGGTAGAGTGCTTGCCTAGCATGTTTGAGGCACTGGGTTCAATTCTCAGCACCTCATATAAATAAATAAGGTAAAGGTCTATTGACAACTAAAAGAAAAAAAAATTTAAATGTCCTCACAATTGTGAAAATAACTGACTTTGTTCATCCTATCCATCTTCTATTATTATTTTTTAATTCATTCTAATTATTTATACATGACAGTAGAATGCATTTTGACACATTGTACACAAAGGGCGCACAATTTCTCATTCCTCTGGCTGTACATGGTGCAGAGTCACACCAGTAATATAGTCATACATGTATATAGGGTAATAATGTCTATCTCATTCCATAGTTCTTCCCACCCCCATACCCCTTTCCTTCCCCTCACTCCCCTCGACCCAATTCAAAGTCCTTTGCCCCTCTCCCCCAACTCCCCACCATTATGGATTACCATCCAATTATCAGAGAAAACATTTGGTCTTTGGTTTTTTGGGTTTGGCTTATTTCACTTAGCATGATATTCTCTAGCTCCATCCATTTACCTGCAAATGCCATAATTTCATTCTTTTTTAAGGTTGAGTAATATTCCATTGTGTATATATACCACAGCTTTTTAAAAAAATATTTTTTAGTTGTAGATGGACAAAATACTTATTTATTTTTATGTGGTGCTGAGGATCAAACCAAGTGTCTCACATGTACTGGGCAAGTGTTCTGCCATTGAGCTACAGCCCCAGCTCCATACCACAACTTCTTTATCCCTTCATCTGTTGAAGTGCATCCAAGTTGGTTCCATAGTTTAGCTATTGTGAATTGAGCTACTGTAAACATTGATATGGCTGCATCACTTTGGGTATAAACTGAGGTGTCCTTTGGGTATAAACTGAGGAGTGGGTTCGCTGGGTCAAATGGTGGTTCCATTCTAAGTTTTTTAAGGAATCTCCATACTGCTTTCCATAGTGGTTGTTGCACCAATTTACAGTGTCACCAGCAATGTATGAGTGTGCCTTATTCCCCACGTCTTTGCCAACACTTACTGCTTATATTCTTGATAATTGCCATTCTGACTGGAGTGAGATGAAATCTTAGAGTAATTTTGATTTGCATTTCTCTAATTGCTAGAGATGATGAACATTTTTTCATATGTTTGTTGATCAATTGTATTTCTTCTGTGAAGTGTCTGTTCAGTTCCTTAGTCCATTTATTCATTGGGTTATTTGGGGGGTTTTCTTGGTGTTTTAAGTCTTTTGAGTTCTTTATATGCCTGGAGATTAATGCTTTATCGGAGGTGCATGTACTAAAGATTTTCTCCCATTCTGTAGTCTCTCTCTCCATGTTATTGATTGTTTTCTGTGGCTGAGAAGAAGCTCTTTAGTTTGAATTCATCCCATTTATTGATTCATGATTTTACTTCTTGTGCATTAGGAGTCTTGTTAAGGAAGTCAGGTCCTAAGTCAGCCAACATGATGAATATTTGGGCTTACTTTTTCTTCTATTATGCACAAGGTCTCTGTTCCAGTCTTTGATCCACTTTGAGTTGATTTTTGTGCAGGATGAGAGACAGAGGTTTAATTTCATTTTGCTATGTAGGGATTTCCTATTTTCCTAGCTCCATTTGTTGAATAGGATGTCTTTTCCCAAATGTATGTTTTTGGCATCTTTGGGGAGATCACGTGTCTAGTATGAGATAACTGTATTTATGTGGGTTTGTCCTTCTGTGTTCTATTTTGTACCATTGGTCTATATGTCTATTTTGGTGCCATTCCCATGCAGTTTTTGTTACGATAGCTCTGCAGTATAGTTTAAGGTCTGGTATTGTGATACCTCCTGCTTCATTCTTCTTGCTAAGGATTGCTTGGCTATTCTGGGTCTCTTATTTTCCAAATGAATTTTATGATTGCCTTTTTTAGTTCTATAGAATGTCTTTGGGATTTTATAATAAGAATTACATTAAATCTATACAACTTTTTGGTAATATGACCATTTTGACAATATTAATTCTGCCTACCCAAGAGCATATCATCCCATCCATCTTAAGTACTAGAGAGCACGGGCTTGACCCCAGTTGTAGATCAAGTGCTATTTATGCCCAGTTTTCTGACTTAGATCAAGTGTTCCCACTTATAATGGGCTGTTTGGGGTTTGTTTGTATTTTGGTACAGGGGATTAAACCCAGGGCACATTACTGCTAAACTACATCACCCGTTCTTTATTTTGAAACTGGGTTTCACTAAGTTGCTGAGGTTGGCCTCAAACTTGCAGTCCTCCTACCATAGCCTACTGAATGGTTGGGATTACCAACATGTGCCATTGAACCTTGCCTACTGATGGTGGTTTTAAGGGAATAAGTACCATATAAATGCCACATAAGCATAGCTCAATAAAATATTTGACAAACAGGACTCAGTAAAAAGTGTTCCTCCCTTAAAAGTTTATCCTGTCTTTGGACATGTGCACGCATTTTTATTTTGTAAAAAATAATAGCAAAAATTGAAAACAATGAGACTGGTAGAAATTATAGACTATGTAGCTGTAGAGACAGAAGGGGAGATCACATGTAATGTGTAATTTTCCAAGATCTTTAAGTGAATAAAGCAAGGTGCAAACAAGATTGTATGGTGTGGGGATGAATAGTTTTTACATAGATTAACAAAATTAATTAAAAAAATTTGTTGAATAAGAGGAAACAGACACTGGAGATGGATGTTAGATTTCTCCAAATAGAAATTGTTTTGTTGATTTTACTTAGAAACCATGTAAATATTTTACATAATTATAAAATGAAATTACATATAAAATTTTTTGTAAAGCATAATTTAAGAAATGAATTTAATTGTATTTTGGTAGCTTGAACATATTGTTTCAGATGAGTTTAAATTAAAATAATATGGTGTGTATATCCCCTGATTTTAAGGTTAAGCAGAATTTCACAGAAATCCTAAGTCTATTCAGTAATATTGTTATTAACAACATTGGTATTGGGGCTGGGATTGTAGCTCAGTGGTAGAGCGCTTGCCTTGCACTTGTGAGGTCCTGGGTTCAGTCCTCATCACCACATAAAAATACATAAATAAAAATGATGATATTGTGTCCACCTACAACTAAAAAAATTTTAAAAAACCAATATTGGTATTGTTTTTTATAAACATATGTATATGAATAAAAGAAATAATTATATTATTGTTTCAGTGTTAGGAAAAAAGGAATATTAAAGTAAAATTAAGGAATCCAAAGTCCTAAAACTTTACATTTGAATTGGAGATAATGTGAATTTATTATATATTTTATTTTAAACATAAAATACATGTATCCTAACTTTACCTTTAGAAAGTACTTATGGTACACACCTGCAATCCCAGCAGCTTGGAAGGCTGAGGCAGGAGGATCGCAAGTTCAAAGGTGGCTTCTGCAACTTAGCAAGGCCCTCAGCAATTTAGTAAGAACCTGTCTCTAAATAAAATATAAAAAGGGGCAGGGGGTGTGGCTTAATGGTTGAGTGTCCCTGGATTCAGTCACTGGTACCAAAAACAATATAGAAAAGGCTTAGAAATGGTAAACATCCCTGGTATAGAAACGAACATGCCTTTAAAAAAAAAGAAAAGAAAAAGAAAAAGAAAGAATGAACAATATTTTTAGGCACCATTTCCTACTAAAAATAACCAGAGTTGCTCAGAGAAATGACTTTATTCCAGGTTAACAGTACAAACCTAGATTATCAGTCAGATGAGGAAGCGTGAAAGTGGTCCAAATCACTACAAAAGAACTAAAATGAAAGGACTCCCAAAATAATGGAAGTACTTAGGTCACAAAGAGTCATTACTAGTAGTCATTGAAATATTTGAATATATTAACATCAATTAGTTTGTTATAATACTCCCCTTCTCTTGAAAGAAAATTTCTCCATTAGTTATCTTTCTAAGGGTCCCAAAGTGGTATTCTGAAAACTGGTAAATAAATGGAGAAATTAAGAATTTTTTTCTGTACCCCAGGAATACAAATCAAGTTTCATTTATCCCTAGCTGGGCAATGTAGGTGTAAGCCTGTAGTCCCAGATACTTAGGAGGCTGAGATAGAATGATAGAAAATTCTAGGCCAGCTTGGACAACCTAGGGAGTTCCTGTATCAAAATAAAATAAATGTTCAACATCTCTAGCAATTAGAGAAATGCAAATTAAAACTATACTGAGGTTTCATTTCACTCCAATCAGAATGGTAATTATCAAGAATACAAATAACAGTGTGGGCAGGGATGTGGGGGAAAAGGATACACTTATACTTTGTTGGTGGAACTGCAAATTGGTGCAACCACTCTGGAAGGCAGTATGGAGATTCCACAGAGAAAATAGGATTGGAACCACCATTTGAACCAGTTTCCCACTCTTCAGTATATATCCAAAAGATTTAAAATCAGCTTACTGTAGTGATCCAGCCATATCGATGTTTAGAGCAGTACGATTTATAATAGCCAAGGTATAAAGCCACCTTTCAACAGATGAGTGAATAAAGAAAATGTGATATTTGTACACAATAGAGTGTTACTCAGCTGTAAAGAAGAATGACTTTATGACACTTGCTGGTAAATGAATGGGTCTAGAGACTATCATGCTAAGTGAAATCAGCCAATCCCAAAAAACCAAAGGTCCAGTGTTCTCATATATGGAGGCTAATCCACAATTAGCGGGGGAGAGAGAAGTTCAGTGAAGTAGACAGGAATAACAGGAAGAGAGGAAATGGGAAAAGAAAAGACAGTGGAATGAATATGACAAACTTTCCTATATACATATATAAACATACCACAGTAAATCTCAATGTTGTGTACATACACAAGAAATTAATTAAAAAATAATAATTATGAGTAAATGGCAGAAAGAGGGTGGAGAGAAGGAAGGGGAAGGAGAAGTACTGGGGTCTGAATTTGTGCTTGTATAATTATGTCAAAATCGATTCTACTGTCATGTACAACCAAAAATAACCAAGAAAAAAGAATTAAAAAGGGCAGGGGATGTAGCTCAGTGGTAGATTTGTCTAGCATGCATGACTCCCTGGGTTCAGTCCCTAATACCAAAATAATGAAACAAAACCAAAAATATCCTCAACCCATATTAGTACATTAGTGTGAAGAGGAGGGAGTGTGTTATTTTTTGGTAAGTCACAGAATAGGTGTCTTTGATAGGTAACTTCTAGCTCAGAATGAAATGAGCAGAAAGAGTTGGGGGGAGGTGTGAAGAAGTTTAGAATATAAGCACAGAGAACCCTTTATTAGACGGCTCAGGCTGCCATAAAGAATACCCAGAGTAGGTGTCTTAAAAGAAATTTGTTTTCTCACAGTTGTGGAGACTAAAGTCCAAGATCAAGGGTTGTATGGTAGGTTTAAAGAACTGCCCTTATGTGAACTCATAATATAAATTATGAATTTTCTTTATGATTTTAGTCATTTTGTCCAGTGATGATGATGATGACAATGACAAGAATAACAGAAGAGAGAGCATATCTCCTCAACCTGCTGACTCAGCATGTTCTTCCCCTGTACCATCCACTGGAAAAGTAGAAGCAGCACTAAATGAAAATATCTGCAGAGCAGAGCATGAACTAAGAAGCATTCCAACAGAATCAGAATTGAATACAGTTACATTGCCAAGAAAAGCAAGAATGAAAGATCAGGTACTTTTCACACTTGTTGGTTGACATTTATTTGTTCAGATTAACATTTTCCTGCTAGGATGTAAATATTTTCTTTGAGGACAATTTGACAGTTCAGTAGGAGAAAAAAATTGATTATTTAGTAATCGAGACTTTAATGCTACTTGGAAAGTCATTTCAGAAGACATTAAACAGTGTAAAGATAAGGCTCAAGTATAAAAATTCAGCAAGAAGTGTTGACTTTACAGCGATATGTCTAAATATAGGTTGAGTGTCTCTCTCTTTTTTTTTAATATTCATTTTTTAGTTTTAGGTTGACACAATATCTTTATTTTATTTTTATGTGGTGCTGAAAATTGAACCCAGCGTCTCACTCATGCCAGGCGAGCAAGTGCACTACCACTTGAGCCTCATCCCCAGCGCCTTTGGTTGAATGTCTCTTATCAGAAGTATTTGGAACTATAAGTGTTTCACATTTCAAGTATTTTTGTATTTTGGAGTTTTTGCATGTATATAATGAGATATCTTGGGAATGGATCCAAGTCTGAACAGGAAATTCTTTTATGTTGTATACATGCATTGTGCAGAGAACTTCCTAAATAATTTTACATAATGTGCCCATGCTTTCACTAAGTCCATCACTTGAGGTCAGGTGTGTGGAATCTTCCAATTGTAGCATGACATTTGCATTCAAAAAGTTTCCAATTTTGGATCATTTCTAATTTTAGATTAGAGGTACTGAACTTGTATAAGGAGATTTCTTGTAAAATCTAGAAGACAGGGAAAAGTCATTTTAACTTATTTGCATTTTACTATAATGTAATTATATTTACTTTCTACTATAGGAAAAATTTCAAAATGTTCCCATGGAAAAGTAACAAATTTATAAATAAAAGATACACAGAGAAATATTTGAAATACAGATGACATAAAACTTTAATGCCTATAATAGACTTTTTTTTTTTTTTTTTAAAGTTAGTGGATAGAAAGAAAATAAAGGCTAGGAATAGACAAAGAGAATATTCAGACACTACACCACCACATGAAAAGTATAAATTTAGTAAGGAAGTATAAATTAAAGAAAATGAAATATTGTAACTATATACTAAACAGACTAGCAAAATTAATTACAAATTAATTCAAAATGATATGTACTGCTGGCGAAAATTCAAGGGAAAACATACAATATTAATTTGCTTATAGTAAAGAAAGTTACAGTGTCCTTTGAGGAAAGCAAAGTAAAAGCATACTAAAAAAATCTTAACCATATACTTTTTTTAAAAAAATATTTTTTTAGTTGTAAATGGACACAATACCTTCATTTTATTTATTTATTTATTTTCATGTGATGCTGAGGATTGAACCCAGTGCCTCACACGTTCTAGGCAAGCGCTCTACCACTGAGCCACAACCCCAGTCCCTTAAACATACACTTTCAACCAAATAACTAAATCCCTAGAATCCTTCTTAAAGGAATTCCTGCCCCCCTCTTCAGTTTGTAAGGCTATATGTACAAGCATGATTAATGTATTAACAAACAACTGCAAACAAAATCATTGTCCATTAATATGGATATGAATGAAGAAGTTATGGTATAACTGTTTGAAGCAGCCATTGAGAGTAAAAGTTAAAACTCTATCAATAACTTTTAAAATTTCTACACAGTACTGTTGAATAGGAATATCCCCCCCAAAAAGAACATTTGTTATAAAATAAAATCTTATATGTTAAAAAATGACATATTTGCATAGATTTGTCAGGGTTCAGAGGAAAATACTTGGACTTTGTTCAGATGGGAACCTGAAACCCTGTGCAGTGGCACATGCCTATAATCCCAGCTACTGGGGAAGCTAAGGCAAGAGCATCTTGAGTTTGAGGCTCGCCTGGGCAACTTAATAAAACCCTGTCTCAAAATGGAATTTTAAAAAGGGCTGGTGATATATCTCAGTGATAGAGCAGTCCTTTTAAAATTTCATTTTGAGATAGGGTTTTATTAAGTTGCCCAGGCTGGCCTCAAACTTAAGTTTTATTAAGTTCCCCAGTACCACCAAAAAGGAAAAAAGGCTACAGGCTGAAGAAATGAAAAACTACTGAAAGGATATATTTTTATATAATCTTAGGAAATGCCCTTCCAAACATGAGATAAAATTTCTTTAATTAATTGAAAACCAAACAATAGTGTTCCAAAACACCATAAATAGAATTGGATAGGTTAATGCAAATGAGGATATAGGGAATTATTTGACAAAGTATAAATTGATCTTTTGTGTGTTAATTTTTTAAAAGCCAAGAAATAGAAACAAACCATTGAAAAGTGAATAAAGGAAATGAATGAATTTCAATCAAGGTAGTAATCAAAGTAGAGAATATGAAATTAAAATAACCTTTTGTTAACTATCCAGATTGCTGAAAATTTTAGAAGTATGACAGGGTCTCATCTTGGTTAGTGTTTGAAAATGTGAGATGTTGGGTTTGTAGATGGTTATAACTTTGCTGGAGGGCAATTTGGCAATAATTCTAAATATGTGTAGGTAGTGAGCTGTAGAAATGCTCATTGGAGATAGAAGTCAGATGTTCAACGTAGAAGCAGTTCGGTTAAATAAATAATGGATTTCCATATGGTAGAATTTTTAGTTGAATAGTTTTCAGACTGGTGCATTGAACCATGCATAAGTGTTCTCCAGTGCTCTTCTTAGAAGAGATAGATACTCTGTGGAAGCAAATGGAACACTCAGATTCTAGATTTAATGACTTTACTATGGGATTCAGCTGGAACAGCTCTTAAATTATCTGCTTTATTTATTTCTTTCATTTGAAAAAATTATACTAAAACTAAATAAGACAACTGTCAAACCTGTCTAATGGGTTTCCATTAATAATTTGGCAAAATATTCTTGATAAATAGTTGGTAAACCTTGTGATAAACTCTTAGTAAACCTGAAAAATCAGTTTACAAAATCATAGAGATATAAATGATAATCACATTTGGTTTTATTCCTTTTTAATTTATTTTTAGCAGATTTACGTTTCCACCAACAGTCTACAGTTTCCCTTTTTCCATATCCCTGTTCTCACAATCTTTTAAGTCTTTTTGATGATAGCTCTTCTTACTGGAATAAGATGATACCTCATTATGATTTTGATTTTTATTTCCCTGATAACTAAGGATAATGAGCATTTTTTAATATAAATAAATCTGTTGGCATTTTGCATGTCATCTTTGAGAAATTTCTGTTCAGGTCTATTGCCCAGTTTTCAATTGGAATATTTGGGTTTTGTGTATTTATTTTTGTTTTTGTTGTTGAGCTATTTGAATTCCTTATAGATTCTGGATATTGACCCCTTATTGATACATAGGTTGCAGGTACTTTCTTCTGTTATTTAGGTTACTCTTTGCTCTGTTAATAGGTTTATTTATTTTTATTTTTATTTTTTGCTGTGCAGAATCTTTTTAGTGTGAAAGCCCATTTATTTGGTTTGGCTTCTATTGCCTGTGCTTTTGGGGTTTGTCCAAAAAAATTCTTACCCATTCCAGTATCCTGAAGCATTTTTCTTTTCTTTCTTTTTTTTTTTTTTTTTGCTAGTTTTATAGTTTAAGGTCTTAAATTTTTTATTGTGAATACATTTTGAGCTAATTCTTGTATATAGGGGTTTAGTTTCATTCTTCTGCATGTGGATACCCTGTTTTGCTGTTACCATTTATTGAAGAGACTATCTTTTTTTTAGGGTGTGTTTTTAGCCTTTCTGTCAAAAATTGGCTGGGCATGTTGGTGCATATCTGTAAACCCAGCAGCTTGGGAAGCTGAGGCAGGATGATCATGAGTTCAAAGCAAACCTCAGCAACTTAGCAAGGCCCTAAGTAACTCATTGAAACCCTGTCTTTTCTTTAAAGGGTTGGGGATGTGCCCCTGGATTCAATCCCTAGTACATACATACACACACAACACACACACACACACACACGCCTATAGAAGCAAGGGTTTATTTCTAGGCTCTTGATTGTATTTTCATTAGAATATATGTCTGTAGTGTGTGTGTTTTGCTAGGGATTGAACCCAGATGTTGTACCTGCTAGGCTAGCAGTCTACCACTGAGCTACATCCGAGCCCCAAATGTCTATACTATGATGTTTGATTACTGCAACTTGAGATAATGCCTCCTGCTTTGTTCCTTTTGCTTAAGATTACCTTGGCTAAGGGCTGGGATTGTGGTTTAGCAGTAGAGCACTCGTCTAGCACTTGCGATGCACTGGGTTCCATCCTCAGCACCACATGCATCACATAAAAATAAATAAATAAATAAAAATATTGTGTCCAACTACTTCTAAAAAATAAATATTAAAAAAAAAAGTTTACCTTGGCTATTCAGGGATTTTGTGGCTACAAAAAAAGCTAGGTCATTTTATCTACTTCTATGAAGAATATTATTGGTGTTTTGATAGAAATTGCATTGAATCTTTACATTATTTTGGTTAGTGTGGGCATTTTAACAATATTAATTCTTCCAGTTCATGAACATAGAATGTCTTTCCCTTATTTTATGTCCTCTTTCTTTTGTTTTTCTTTTAACTTTATTTATTTTTATGTGCTAAGGATCAAACCTAGGGCCTTGCATGTGCAAGGCGAGCACTGTACCGCTGAGCCATAATCCCAGCCCCTCTCTTTAATTCTTTTCATCAATTTTTTTTTTCCACAGTAGAGATCTTTCACCTCTTTGGTTAAATTTATTCCTAGGTATTTATAATATATATTTTATTTTTATTTTTTGTAGCTACTGTAAATAGTATTGCTTTCTTGATTTCTATTTCAGATAATTCACTTGGCATAGCAGTACAACTAAATTTTGTGTTAGATTTTATACGCTGCAACTTTGTTAAGTTTGTTCTAATTTTTGTGTTTGTGTGTAAAGTCTGGGGTTTTCTATACATTTTGTTTTAAATCTATATTTTGTTTTAAATGTGTATTTTGTTCTATGACATGTATCATAGAGAGGTCTTCTATCTATGTTAGACATATTGCCCCCAGCCCCACCCCCGCTCATTTTCTGTCAAGATCATGTTTTGTTCTTGACATCATAATAGTTTTTACAGGCTATGGATTCCCAATCCAAATGCTAGTCTTAAATGCTCCAAAGTCTGAAACTAGTGTTTTGGTTTGGTACTAGGGATTGAAACCTTGGGCACTTCACCACAGATCTACATCCCTAGCCCTTTTATTATTTATTTATTTATTTATTTGTTTTGTTTTGAAATAGGTTCTCAGTAAATTACTCATGGCCTCTCTAAGTTGCTGAGACTGGCCTTGAACTTGTGATTCTCCCCATTCAGTTTTCTGAGTTGGTGGGACTACAGGTAGGAGCCACCACTCTTGGCAAGTCTGAAACTTTGAGTACTGATGATCCTCCAGAGTTTTTGATTTTTGATTTATAGATTAAGAGTGCTCAACTAGTAAAAGCTATGCAGATATTCCCAGATCCAAAAAACTCTGAAATCTGAAACACTTCTGATTCCAAGCACTTCAGATAATGGTATATTCAACCCATAATGTAATTGCTTTTAACGAAAATATAGAATTATGTAAAATACTGTGTTATGCTTAATTTACATTTGGAAGTGACTGTGAAATCTAAATTAACAGATCAAGTAATTTAAAATATGTAATGCCTTTTTTTGTAATACAAATAACCATTCCCTAATTGATATTTTCTAAAGAATTAATGATATAGTCCAAGTATTAACTTCTGCCAGCATTTTACTGTACATAAAGCAGTCTTCTAAGCTGCTTGTGTCTGTTATTCATTTAGGCAGATACTTTTATTATTCTTCATTTTAAGAAACTGAAGGGAAGTTTTACAGACCATTAAAAGGTGATTGATTTGACTGTGATTTGATCCCAGGCAATGTGATTCCCACAGTATTCTTCCTAACTGCTCTGCTAATACTTTTGGATTTCATATAATAACTAGAGGTTGATAAAATAGAAGGGATTTACTTTATTTATTTATTTATTTTTATGTGGTGCTGAGGATCCAACCCAATGCTTCACATGTGTGAGGTGAGCGCTCTACCCCTGAGCCACAGCCTCAGCCCCAGAATGGATTTACTTTTATAAAGAAATTTTCTGTTTCATCTAATATTGTTTAAGGATAATTATTTTTATGTTGTGATAATTACGTTCCTTATATTAGGTATTCTTTGAATGTGTACTGAATTTGTAGCCTTGTTATGGCAACTTACTAAGTGAAAATTTTCTTTTCCTTTTCAGTTTGGCAATTCTATCATCAGCACACCTCTAAAGCGTCGTAAAGTGGCTTCTCAAGAAACTTTAGTTAATTCTTTATCTTTAAGCTGCCAAAGTTCGTTTGAAAGTGTCATTTTAAATTGTCGAAGTATACGAGTAGGAACACTGTTCCGACTATTAATAGAGCCTGTTATTGTAAGTATATTCTTTAGCTATTTGTTGTACTGATTACAAGATAAATTCCATTGCAAAACCTGATCTATAATATTTAAAATTTGTAAGTTAAATTATCTAAGTTAATAGAACATCAAAATTATTTGAATATTTCAGATTGCTTTAATAATATATAAATAGTAATGCCTCACCATTAAAAATTACTGGATAAAAATTTATCATAATGTTAATGTCCAGAGTAATGGCAGATTCACTATAAGAAGATAACCAGTGAATTAGAAAACATTCCAAAATTTAGTAGTTTTATTCTCATGCCAGCTTATTACTTAAAAAGGATATGTTAAAGAACTATAGTAAGAAAAAAAAGAATCCAAAGCTTCAAGTTCCGCTTAAAATTTATGTAACGTCAAAAGTTTTAGAAAGAGGTTCTTGAACTATATAGTGAACATCTAAGAAGCATATACTTTTAGACTAGTTTAATATTCACAATGCCTGATGTATCTTTTATAGTACCTTTATCTTCCTTATCATACCTGTCTGCCCATCATTTTACTGTCACCAGACCCATTCAAGTATTCATTTTCTCTTTGAAATGTTAATTTCCTTAAGCAGTGTTCTTTTTCATCATTTTCTTTTTCATGTTTTCTGATATTGTTCATAAATTTATCTTCCTAAAGCACTGTACTTTCTCTGTAGACGTTTGCTTAATAATGTCTTAACTTGTCCCTGATTATTTGTATTTTCAAACCCTGTCTCTTGTATTATCCTTTATACATAAAGCAGTATCTGTAAAAGAACATATTATAAATCAATGGAAAACTTAAAAGGGAGTTTTATTCTCATTTTATGTTAAGTAATAATTATTTTTTTATAAAGACATAATTTTTATTTCTGGTAAAGGTTCATGATCCTAAGAAACAATGTGATCCAAAACAAATACATAAACACACACACAAAAAAAATCTACAGCTTAGTTTGTAGGCGCAAATGAAATGTAAACATTATTTCTTCCTCTTTGTTTTCTTCTTCTTTTTTTTTTTTTTTTTGTTGTTGTTGTTGTTTTGGGTTTTTTTTTTGGGGGGGGGATGAGGATTGAATGCACGCTTATATATGTTGGGCATGCGCTCTGCTACTGAACTATATCCCCAATCTATTTTTCTTTATTGAGACAGGCTCTTACTAGTTGCCCAGTCTGACCTTGAGCTTGTGATCCTCCTACCTCAGCCTCCCTAGTGGCTAACATTGCAGTCTTTGCCTAAATGCCTGGCTGTGAATATGATTTCTTAGCAGAGCAAAGCTCCATGGGAAGCCAGTAGTTGTTTTCTATCAAAACAATTATCACAACTTAAAAACTAAAAGTTTTATATAAGTACCCTCAGAGATTTAAAACAAATGATATATAGTTTATTTGCCCTTTATTGTCCAGTAACATTGTAACAAATGTCATGTTTTCTAGTGATTCCTAAAACTTGTATTTGTTACAGGTTTTCACATACAGATAGTCTTTCTTGATTTCTATAATTTAACAAAAATGTTACTCTGTGTACTTTATATCCCCAAAATTTCCTGGGGTACTCTAGGTTTTATGACTTTCCCCCACATTAGCACTATTATAACTTTTCAGTATGATGAATGAGCTTTTACTGGTGATTTATACATTTAATGAAAGTTGCATATTTAGTTTCGAAGCTCTCTATTAAGGTATGGTGATGCATACCTGCAATCCCAGTAGCTCTGGATGCTGAGGCAGGGGGATTGCAAGTTCAAAGTCAGCCTCAGCAATTTAGTGATACCCCGTCTCAAAAAATTAAAAGGGTTGGGGATATGACTCAGAAGTTAAGTGCCCCAGGGTTCAATCCTGGTACAAATTTTAAAGAAAGAAAGGGAGGGAGGGAGGAAGGGAGGGGAAAAGAATTACATTAAAATTTGCTGGGCTGAGTGGTATATGCCTCTAATTCCAGCTACTTGGGGGAGTATAAAGCAGGAGAATCCCAAGTTTGAGGCAAGCCCCAGCAATTTAGCAAGACCCTTTCTCAAAATTAAAAGGACTGGGGGTGAAGCTCAGTGTTAAAGTGCCCCAGGGTTCAATCCCTGGTACCAAAAAAAAATTAACAATTTGGTGATTTTTTTTTTTAATAAAAGTTACAGGTTGAGTTATATATGCTACAGTGAATTGAAACTAGTTTTGTAAATTTAATGGAAAAAACAAAAGATAGTGTGTATAATATAAAATGTACTGTTTAAATTTTTAAAATGAAAATGCTAACTGAAATAATTCTGGAAAATGAAATGTAGAAATGTGCTGTGTGATAGTAATTTATAGATTACATATTAGAAATGCCATACATGTCTAAATATAAAATCTTTTCTCATTTTTTCAATGAAAGACATAAAATCAAGAATTTTGATCATTTTAATTTTAGAAACTTTAGAGATGTAGATGAAATAGCCCAATGTCTACTTAAAATATTAATATGTATGCTTAATTACATGCAGATTTTTAGATGACATAAATATTTTATGTCATTATTATTGCTGCCTTTTGAATCGTGTGGCGTTTTTCTGGAGCATAGAATTTTAGTTTCCTTGTATAGTAGAAGCTTCCAAGCTATAAGTATCCATTCTTGAAAAGCCCAAATAATGTGTTACTTTCCAGTGAAACCAATCAATATATTAAGTTTGAAATGCAATTGTTAAAATATGCACATGACATTCTAGACTGCAATTATTCTAGTAATTACTAAATTTATGTTTTCCTATTTTCTTTTTTACATCATGAAAATTTTCCAACTAAAGTGTTAAAGACTTCTACAGTGAATATACTTCAGTTAAGTTATACTGTTGGTAGCATATTGTACAAGTTGAGTATCTATAATCCAAAAATCCAAAATGTTCTGATATCCAAAACTTGAGTGCTGACATGATACTCAAAGTTTTGGATTGCCTGGTATGGTGGCCCACACCTGTATATCCGGCTACTCTGGAACTTGAAACGGGTGGGTGGGGGGGACACATAACTTGAGCCCATGAGCTTGAGATGAACTTAGGCAACATATTGAGACCCCCATCAAAATAAAGAAATATATAAAGTTGTCTTGGGGCCGAGGGTATAGCTTCAGGGTAGAACTCCTGCTTATCATGCACCAAGAATTTTTGGATTTTGACCATTTACAATTTCAGATTTGCACATTATAGATGCTTGAACAGTAAAATCCAGGCAAATATTCCAAAATTCAAAAATCTTCAAAATCTGAAATACTTTTAGTCCCAAGCATTTTGACAACGTGTGTTTGCTTTTCTTCCCTATCTATATCGATTCATCTTATTTTTTAAGTGGACTTAAAAGTACTTACCTCCTTTTTTGATTTTCTTAACTCCTGTAAATATGCAAAAATATTAATTTAGGTATTGTCAGGCTTAATATTAGATCTTCACATTGAAATGATTAATTTAAAACACTGTCATAACCACTTATAATAACTGATTCAGGCAAGGATTTTCAGTGGGTGCTAAAACCATTGGGTAAAAGATGATGAGAAGGGACCAGAGTTCTGACTCAGTGGTAGAGCGCTTCCCTAGCATACGTGAGGTGAGGTACTGGGTTTGATCCCGGCACCACATAAAAATAAACAAATAAAATAAAGGTATTGTGGGCTGGGGATGTGGCTCAAGCGGTAGCGCGCTCGCCTGGCATGCGTGGGGCCCGGGTTCGATCCTCAGCACCACATACAAACAAATGTTGTGTCCACCGAAAAACTAAAAAATAAATATTAAAATTCTCTCTCTCTCTTAAAAATAAAGGTATTGTGTCATCTACAACTAAAAAAAAATATATATTTAAAAAAGATGATGAGAAAACAGAATTTTCACAAGCCTTCAAAAATTTTTTCTCAAGAGTATTTAATTGCAAAGGGAATGTGTGTGTATATGTATATGTGTGTGTATGTATATATAATCTTTCAAGTGGAAAAACCTACCAGTCACTGCCTTAATTTAAGTGATTAAATTTGTATCATTAATGAAACTGACACAGCTTGCCTTCTGATGTGAAATTATGGGAAGTATCAGCCCATCATCTATGTGCAGTTTGTGTGGAAATATGTGGCCTGAATTTTAAAAATGAAGAAACACAATCCGATATATGTTAGATGTTTTGTAGAACTTAGCCTAGGTTTCTTAAAGACCGGCCCAGGAAGAACAGAGAGAGACTGATTTCTAGTGTAGAATGGAATAGATATGAGATCAATATAATATAACCTTGATAGATTCATGGATTTGGGCAAAGTTGAAACAAGGATAAATGCAAATTTTGAGCAGTTAGTGAAATTTAAAGTATGAACTTTTGAATTAAGTTAACCTTGATTTCTAAGATGTGCTAATGTTTTGGTTGCACAGGATAATGTCTTGTTCTTAGGAAATATATGCTGAAGGATTTGCAAATGAAATGCCTGCTTTATGAAGGTTTAGCAAAAGGGAAGTGACCATATGTGTGTGTATGTGTGTGTGCGTGTGTGCGCGCGCGCACACATACCACAAAGTAATACAGTAGATGTGGCAAAATATTAACAGTAAATCTGGGTAAGGAGTATTCAAGTGTTCATTATAATAATATGTTAGTTTCTCTAGAGACAAAGTAGCAATATAAAAAAAAGTTCTAAGTACTTGGAAAAAAAAAAGTAAAGCCCTACTTTCTGAGAGATATTTTTTTGGAAAAATATTTCATCTTAAGTTTAAGCACATGGTAAATGACTTGGTTTCTCTTCCTTCTAAAGACGTAAGGTCCATGTAGTCTATCATATAAGGTATGTGTAAAATCTTTATAAGTCTGTGATCAGTACTAATTATCTTATTTTTTTTAGTTTTGTTTAGATTTTATCAAGATACATCTAGATGGTAAGCTACTTTATATCTGTTTATTCACTAAAGCATTGTGTACACTAAAGTACTTGATAGGAATAAAAGGTTAAATGGTATTTATTGAATTCATTAAGACGATTATTCATTATTATCTATGTCTTCTTAACAAAGGGCATGTCTTGGTGTAATTTCTTTCTACAACACAACAAAGCATAATCTTTTAGAGCCTCTTTTTTATTTTGGGAAAATATAGAAATTTTCTTAATATACTTATGGAATAATAAATAGACCTTTAAATTTAAAGTTGTATTTTCTTCATTCATGATTTTTGACCTTGTAAAAATTGATTGATCCATTTAACATTTCCATTTGTTTTTCCTCTAGAACCAGAAAGTGATCCTATAGAGATTATTTTAAATACCTCTGATCTAACTAAATGTGAATGGTGTAATGTCCGAAAATTACCAGTCGTGTTTCTTCAGGCAATACCAACGGTTTATCAAAAACTGAGCATGCAATTGCAAATGAATAAGGAGGATAAAATTCGGAATGATTGTAAAGGAATAAATAAGTTATCAAGTAAGTTATGTGGAACAGTTTAAGACATAATCAGTTGAATAGCAGAATGTGCATGCACTAGAAAGTAGTACAGAATGAAGGCCTAATGAAGCAATATTTCTCAGTGCACTAATTTCCTTTATTAGAATATAATACAGCGGCTACCTTGTAAAACAGATATTACTGCCTTCATTTTGTAGTTGAGGAAAATCCCACTCAAAGTGGAAGAGCTGAAGATAAAAATCCAAGTGTACCCATTGAGGAAGTTTTCAAAATGAGTTAAAATTCAAAAGATGTGTATTTTGTAACACTAAGTAAAATCGAGTTGTTGAACTGTAAATCAGAATCCATAAAAATAGGCTTGAATAGAAAGTTGTCAAGTTCATAGAAAAGGTTTTTAATTTTTGTTGCTGTTGTTGTTCTTAATTAAAAATGACAGTAGAGTGTATTTTGACATATTATACATACCTGGAGTATAACTTTCCATTCTTGTGGTTGCACATGATGTGGAGTTACACTGGGGTCTTCATTCTTTACAATAAATAGATCTAATTCTCTAATTGGTTGCCCTTCACCTCTAACATTTATGTTATAGCCTGATTGCTTACAAAATAAATACTTTTCAGCTGTAATTGCCATTTTATCTTAATAATTAGTAACTTATAGCTACTATTAAAACTGCAAAAGTTGGGGCTGGAGTTGTGGCTCAGAGGTAGAGTACTCGCCTAGCATGCATGAAGCTCTGAGTTTGATCCTCAGCACCACATGAAAAATAAAAAAATAAAGATATTGTATTCACCTATAAGTAAAAATTAAATTTTTTTTTTTTAAAGAACCTTAAAAAAAACTGCAAAAGTTGACACATTAGTGAACAGCAGTTTTGCAATTACATTCAGTAGATATACTACTAGTTTGCTTAGCACTTTCCTATTTGTATCTGACAAAAATGTTACCTGGTATATATTTAAGACTGTAAGTAGGTATATTCGTTACATGCATTAGTAGACTTTTTCTTATAAATACTTTTTTAGTTGTTGATGATGGACCTTTATTTTATTTATTTATATGTGATGCTGAGAATCAAACCCAGTGCTTTACACATGCTAAGCAAGCACTCTACCACTGAGTTACAACCCCAGCTCAGTAGACTTGTTCTTGAGTTGTTACTAGAATAATAACAGTTCCTTTCTTTTGGTAACTTTAAGTGATATTGGTAACACTGATCTTTATTTCAGTATTTATTGTATCTTAAACATTATTTTTTGGATGTTTATTCCAGGACTTCTGATGATCTTAGTCTTCAGAATAATTAGTTGTTACTCTTTAAATTACCTATTTACTTTATTCGTTTAGTCTTATGGTTATATTTATTTCTTTTCAGATTCGGAGGAACAATACATAATTTTAATTTTTCAAAATGGCCTTGATCCTCAGGCAAATATGGTATTTGAAAGCATCATTACTGACATTGGTATAAAAAATAATGTTTCCAATTTTTTTGCAAAAATTCCCTTCGAAGAAGCCAATAGCAGACTTGTTGCCTGCACCCGAAGCTATGAAGAGAGCATCAAAGGAAGTTGTATGCAAAAAGAAAATAAAGTTAAAACTGTAATTATGTTAAATTTATTTTGAGTAATGAGTAATTTTAAGGGGACATATTTTATAATAATGACTTTCATTTAAATTCCATTTTAGAATTAATTCCTTTTTATATTTGATGTGTGAACTATCTTGTAGCATCTAATTTAGGAATAAGCTTCCCAATGTACACATACACACATTGCTTCATTCAAATCAATTATTTACCCTGAGTCTTAGGTTTGGAGGTCCTTTGTGTGTGGTTTTATGCTTTATATTTAATATATGCATACTTGATTGAAAACTTGGGAAGGGAGGAATACATATTGTTTGACCTTGATTGTCAGTGTATATATCCAGTTATAGGAACTACTCATATAGTTAGGTAACTCTGAAGCCACATGAACCAAATGCCCTGGTATTATTATAACACTACCACAACAACTAAATTTTGCTGACTTAATTTATTCGGGCCAAATCTCTCAGCCTTTGTATATACACAGAAATTGACTGTCCAAACACCATCTTAGTGATAGTTGAGCAAGGTCTCACACAGTGGATTGGGATAAAAATCAGGAGGAAGGGGAATCATCCTCCTCATTTTGCAGGGTTGGCTACAGGAGATAATGCTTTAGAGGAAGAAAAGAGTAGCAGAAGCCATAAGACAGCTGGAATGGACTTTATATTTCAATGGAAGGCTTCTCCCTATATTTCATTTAAATCTTATTAAACTATGTTCCCTAAGCCTCTGCCCCACATATTATGGATTGCCAAGGCATTAAAAATATTGAACTTAGGTAGGCCTTCACTGCTAGAAGAAAACAAATCCACTTCTGTTTTTTTAAAAAGGTTCTTTAAATCTTATACTACCATAATCTGATCTATTATGGATAGTAGAAATCTTATAGTAATAAGATGCTGGAAAGTCATTATTAACATATTAGTAACTGTCTCTGTCTAGAAGCTAAAGATAAAAGAAAGTGACCCCCTACTCTTGCTCCTTTTTTTCCGTATTGAGAATTGAACCCTGGGCCTTTGCATATGTGAGGCAAATGCTTTAACACTGTGCTACATTCCAGGCCTTCTTTTTAAATTTTCTTGAGACGGCCTTACAGAGTTGCTCAGGCTAGCTTTGAACTTGTGGTTCTTCTGCCTCAGCCTCTCTAGTAGGTGATAATACAGCTGTGTGCTACCATGCCCAACCTGTTTATTGCTTTAATACAGATTCAGACATACTATTCTAGTTTCTTATTTTTAATCATTTTTAATTACTTTCTGTGCCTTGCACTTGCTCTTATAGAAGATTTTTCCATTTGACTTTGAATTGATAATTTAATTTCTTTTACCAGGTATCATTTGAATCAAAAATACAGCTTAGAAACAAACAGGAATTCCAGTTTTTTGATGATGATGAAGAAACCGCAGAGAGCCATACCATCTTCATTGGACCTGTAGAAAAGTGAGAAATTTCTTTTACATTTGTAATGCTGTGAATTTCTCTTTTCTATTATAATTCACTTATATACATTTGTAAAGCTTTGTTTATTTGCTTGTTTTTTTTTTTTTTTTTTTTTTAATTGCAGATTGATCGTGTATCCACCACCTCCAGCTAAGGGAGGCATCTCTGTTACTAATGAGGACCTGCACTGTCTAAGTGAAGGAGAATTTTTAAATGATGTTATTATAGACTTTTATTTGAAGTAAGTTAATTTTCTACTAACCTTTTAGCAAATTTTTAATAATATTTTGTATTGTGTATTTTTATTTTCTAAAATCAGATTATTTTGGTTTTAAATTTTACTTTTTGAGTAACATTTGGAAAGTTTTTGATCTGACTTTACCTGTGTTTTCACATTTTAAAAGTGAGAATGGTGTCTAAAAGGATTGTGAGAATTTGGTGAAGTAATACATGTCAAGTAGTAGAAAAAATGCAAATTCCCTTCAAAGATTGGTTGGAAAGGAAAAGAATGGAACAAGATTGACTCTGCAAATACTAATTTTGAACAAAGGAGACAGGAGTATCATTAAAGAAATGATGAGTTATGTGATGATAAAGGAGTGATCCACCAGGAAAACATAGCAACCTTAAATGATATGTACCATATAGTAGAGCTACACATGACATGAAGCAAAATTGACAGATCTGTGAGGAGGGAACAGATGAATTATGTTCTCTGAAAGGAAAAACTGCATTAGGTTTTAAATGCCTAACCTTGTAAGACCCCCTGAAACCTAACATATATTTAAGGACAGATTTAAAGAAAGTTCTTTGTTGCTAAATCAAAAGATGATATATCAGGCTGGGTTTGTAGTTCAGTGTTAGAGCACTGAAATAAAAGGGGGTGGGGGGGAGTGTTTCTTCATACAAATGGCAAACAAGGATTTGAAAAGATGCTCACTTAACTTAATCCTTAGAAAATACAAATGAAACCATAATGTGATATCACTGCAAACCCACTGGGTTGGCTACCATCCAAAAACAGCAAAAAGAAAATAACAAGGGTTGGTGAGAATATGAAGAAATCGGAACTCTTTTTCCTTCTTGGTAGTATTATAAAATGGTATAGCCACTAGGTAATGGAAGACAATGTGGAAGTTCTTCAGAAATTTAAAGATAAAATTGCCACATGATCTTACAACCTGAATCCTGCATAAAAATCCAAGAGAAGTGAAAGCATGGTCTTGAAAAGATATTTGTACACTCCTGTTCACAATAGCTAAGAGGTGGAAATCATTCAATGGTCCATAGATGGATAAATGGATAAGTAAAATATGTCATTATACATATAATGGAATATTATTCTCAAAAAAGAAGGAAATTGTAACTACAGTCTCATGGATCGAATTTTAGGGCATTGTGTGAAAAATAAGTCACAGAAAGACAAATGCTGTATGATCACACTTATGAGATATCCAAAGTAATCAAATTCATAGAAACAGTCAGTATAATTGATAGTTACCAGGTATTGGAGGAGGGAGAAAAAGAAACTGTTTATTGGATGTAGAGTTTCATTTGTGCCAAATGAAATAATGCATACTTTAATTTGTAATCGTGTTAATATACTGTACACTACTGAACTACTTAGTTAAAATAGTTAAGATGGTAAATTTTGTTTTTACTACAATTTAAGAAAATGTTATCTCAGTCCTGATTTATCTCTACTACTTGAACAAGTCAAGCTACTAAGAATAAGAAGCATGAAGTGAATGTATAGAACAACATTGCTATTGTTAAATGGAGTGTTCATGATTGTTGATTAGGTCAATTTGGTTGATAGGGCTATTAAGGTCATTTATCCCTACAGATTTTGTGCCAAGTTGTTCTGTAGTTTATGGAGAAGGGTTATTGAAATATCCCACGTTAATAATGCATTTGTCTTTCTCGTTTGAAATCTTCTATATCTGTTCTTGAAGCCACATGTATTTTGAAGGTCTGTTGTTAGGTACATATACAGTTATTTATATCTTGTGGAGTTTACACCTTTGTCATTACAAAGTATTCCTCTTTCTCTCTGATAATCTTCCTTGTTTTTAAGAGCTTTGTTCAAAATGAATATAGCTCTTCCAGGTTCTTTTAATTTGCATTTGCTTGGTGTACACGTCTTCATCCCTTTACTTTTAATCCGGGTCTTTATATTTGTTTGTTTTTTTAAACATTTGTGGAATTTAAAAAATAGTTGAACTCCTGTATTTTGTTTATGTTCTGTTTTGTCTATTTCATACAGAAATAATTACACTTTTTAAGATATAATCATTATTATATTTCAGGAGTCTCCTCATATTTTAGTTAGCCTTTAAGACAGATTTTATATAGTTAAACTTAGTCTGCCTTCTCTGATACAAGCATAGTACTAATAAAGATTAAAATTAAAAATAATTATTTTTAAATAACCTATTGATATTTCTCTCATGACATTCTTAGAAGTGAAATTAAAAGGAAGCTTTACTATTAAAATGAATAAGTCTTCCTGATGTCAGAGCTGTTCATTCTTCTCTATTTCTAGCTCTACAAATTAGAAACAAACTTTTAAACAAAGTTTGCCAACTTTTCAAGAAGCAGGAAAACATGGCATCTGGGAAATGTTAATACAATGCAGAGAAAAAGGATTATTTTAATAAAAATACTTAGAAAATCACTTTCGTGTAGTTATAGATTAACCTTAAAATCATTTTCAAATGTTAAAATTAAATGTTATCTTGTTATTATAGATTTTGTACTTTTTGAGATAGTGTAAACTATTTGACCACAATAGTCAATATTTAAATGGCTTATGCACTAATGTGCATTAATGTACCCAAATAGAAGAAAAGGCTAAGAGGTTTTTTTTCCCAGTAAACTTGGATTTTGTCTTTAGTTATAAACTGAAACATAACTTCTTATTAAAATCAATAATTATAATACCTGTATATTTAAAACAACCAGAACTGTATTCACACAATTATTTATGGGTAGTTCAGAGTTAAAACTGAAAGACAAAACTAGTTTCTTTAAAAGACAACAATTTGTTTATATATGAAGTAGTTAGTTTTCTTTTAATCACAAATAACTTTACATTTTTTTTTTTTTTTAGAGAGAGAGAGAATTTTTTAATATTTATTTTTCAGTTTTCGGCGGACACAACATCTTTATTTGTACGTGGTGCTGAGGATCGAACCCAGCGCCGCATGCATGCCAGGCGAGCGAGCTACCGCTTGAGCCACATCCCCAGCCCAACTTTACATTTTAAGTTGAATTATCTCTTTGTAATTTCATTTCAGTTTTATAAAGTAGTCATTGTAATTTGGGCCAACAAAAGTAAAATAGTTCCCCCTCTGTGGTTTAGCTCCTGAACTTAGAGCTAAGTTAGTACACATTGCTTTCTGAGTATATTAATGCAGAAATAATAATCAGTTTACTTTGTGTCATGAACTTATTGTCTTGTAGGGACACACTAAGTTGCTTGAATGTAAGAAATATTTTACGTTATTTCCTTTTCATTAGAACTTGAGCTTTGGAATTATAAAAGTAAAAGGTCTCAAAACTGTGCCTGCCCTCTGAGAGAACACACCTCTTAAGCATTTGGTGTTTCTGTGTAAGACTTCACAAGGCAATTAGACTATCTTCACTTGAGTAAAATGAATGTGGCCATAGCTTGATTGCATAGCTCCTATGAGAAAGTTTGAAACAAATAAATTTATTATAACAATTTCCCTTTGCAACATAAAGGAGCATTTCAATTTGTTTTCATATAAATTTACAGAAAACTAAGGTAAAGAAAAATTAGAACCAGTATAAGGTCACTTTAAAGAGACATTGTCGATAACCTCACCACTGCCAGGATTCTTTGTGTCTTTTATTTTCATAAAAAGTCGTATATAGTTGAGTCTTTAAGATTGATTAACTAAACTGTTTAAAATGAAATGAATAGTATTAAAATAATTATTGAAGTACAGTCCACATACCCTGTAAATCACCCTTCTAAAGTCTACAGTTCAGTTATTTTTTTTATTATATTTGAAAATTATAAAACTCTCACCACAGTCAACATCTGAACATTCTCATTATCCAAAAGAGAAACCCCAGTACCTGTTAGTAGTTACTGCCTGTTTTTTTTTTTTTTCAACCTACCTAAGACCTAAGGTAACCACCAGTCTTCTCTCTATTAATGTATTTGTAATTCTGGAATTTTTATGTAAATGGGAGCATATAATATGTGGTTCTTCACAAGTAGTTTCTTTTATTTAGCATGCTTTTAAGGTTATGCTCTGTTGTCATGTGTATCACCACTTTGTTTCATTTTATTGTTGAATATTATTCCATGTACATTTTATTTTTCCATTCATTATTTGATAGGCAATTCTGTCATTTACTGTTTTTTTTTTTTTTTGTATCAGGGATTGAATTCAGGGGCACGTAACCACTGAACCACATTCCCCAGCCCTATTTTTTATTGTATTTAGAGACAGGGTCTCACTGAGTTGCTTAGCACCTCGCTTTTGCTGAGGCTGGCGGTGAACTTATGATCCTCCTATCTCAGCCTCCTGAGCTTCTGGGATTACAGGCTTGTGCTACCGTGTCCGGTATCATTTACATTTTTTGACAATTTTTGAACAGCGCTGCTGCTAATGTTCATGTATAAATTTTGCATGGAGATATGCTTACTTTACTCTTTGAGTTAAAGTGTATCCTTAATTTTAAATTATTATATCTTTCAAGTCATAATATTACTCTAAAATACTACTTTTCATTATCCAAACATAATCTGGTCATTATCATTGTCCAAAAGTTTGCCAATAAGTTCGTTCATTTCCAAGGAATAGAGTTTAATGGTAGCTAAATAAATATTTTATTACTGCATGACTGGTTAATTTTAATATGAATTAAATTATTACATTGAAATTATTTTTGCTTAAAATAGATATTTGGTGCTTGAAAAACTGAAGAAAGAAGAAGCTGATCGAATTCATATATTCAGTTCTTTTTTCTATAAACGCCTTAATCAGAGAGAGAGGAGAAATCATGAAACAACCAATCTGTCGTAAGTCAGACTGAAAATATTTTAACAGATGTAATAAGATTCAATTTTAATTTTGTAAAAAAATCATTTAACAGTTATCAATCGGTATCCATGAGAGTTTGATTCTAGATTTCCCCTACCCCACATGCAGATACCCAAATCTGGAGATGGTCAAGTATGTAAAATTGTGCAGTATTTGCATATAACCTATGGCACATCCTCTGTATACTTTAAATCATCTCTAATGATAATGTAATATGCTATTTATAGTCATTATATTCTTCAGGGGATAATGTCAAGGAAAAAATATATATATACATGTTCAGTACAGATGCAATTTTTTTCCCCAGAATATTTTCTGTCCTTGGCTGAATTCATGAATGTGGAATGGAGTGCCATTAGTACTTAAAAGAAAATAGAAATCTCTGCAATTTACTTGTTTATTTTCTAAATTGTACAGCCAGGAGAGGCATCAAATAGGTTTATTTTCATTCTTTACAGATTTGTGTTTAACTGCCTTAAAATAATCCTGCACTAATTCTAGGGTATAATTTTTCTTAAATTTCTTACTGAATCCACATCACTTATTACTATTACTAGTTTGTAAGATTAATGTAATCAATAATATTCTAATATCCCCAGAATACCTAGAATTTGTAAATGTTATGGGTGTAATATCAAGAATAGTGCTTTGCAAATATGACTGAATTTTAAAAATTGCTTAGATGCAGATTACTCTGTTTTACTCTAGCTCTTCCATCTATAATATCTAAGAGAAACCTGTGAATCTGTACTTTAAATTAGTTATTTGGATGGTTCTTCATAGACAAGTTAACATCTGAGTTATTTTATTTATAATTCCTCTCCTTATAGTGATGGCATCCAGCTTTAATTCTTGACTGGTAATAGGTCAAATAGGCACACACAGGAGTTGTACATACTCACTTAACTGTTTAATGTCTTGAATTGATTGCTGCTGTGTATAATATAAATATTTTCTATTTTAAGAATTCCTAATTTGCATTTTAGAGTTGTTGATAGTCATTGATTTTGACCTGTGCTCATAATCTATCCTGCTTCATCTAATGTCAGTTGATGCTGTTTTTTCTGCTTTCTTCTCCTTAGTTACCATAAATCATGCTCTTATGCCTGCCCCTCACTGTATAGCTGCTAGTACCAGTTTTGCATAATAAAAAAAGTAGAGACAGAAGTCCAGGCAAGAGAATTATTGGAGCCCCTAGGCTATGCCAATAGGAATTAAATATCTCTTTCCTCCATATTCAATGATGGGCAGTTTCATGCCTTCATCATTTTATCTAAGATGTTTTATTTTCTTTTCCCAGCTTCTTAAACTGTCTTATACAATTTTTGAAGCTGTTATATGTGAATCTACATAATTTGTATATCACTGCATATAAGCTAAAACATTAGAGACAATTCAGAAGCTTATAGTTTATCTTTCTTACAGAATACAACAAAAACGGCATGGGAGAGTAAAAACATGGACCCGGCATGTAGATATTTTTGAGAAGGATTTTATTTTTGTACCCCTTAATGAAGCGTGAGTAAAATTTTTTTGTAAATGTGATGGCACTTTTTAAATATGTGTTTAGAAGGTAAAGAATTCATCCATTTTAAAACCGCTTTTTGAAACTTGTCATAAGTATTGAATATGCCTGTTTTATAAAAATTAATGCAGTTTCCCAGGTACTGAATTTTGTTTAAAAAAAAAGATATCTTTCTAATATTTTTTATAGATCAATGCAGAGTAAAGTCATTCAAACAAAAACAGTGATGCTTGTGGTAGAGAAAATGTTAACACCAAAGGATGTTTAGTCACATAGATGGATTTGAATATTTTAAAACACACATTTGCTTTTAACCAAAGAGGAAGGTGGTTGGATTAATGGCATTTGATCAAATTGAAAATCATGCGATTTGAAACAGTTTTCTAAGTAAATGGAGATACATAAGTACTTTGTATTATCATCCCTGTATATCTCCCTTGACCATAGAGGCATTGATATGTAAAATAGAATTTTAATACAATTCAGACTTCCAATGTGGTGGTGGTTTGGTGTGTGAATGAGTGAGTGAGTGTGTGTGTGTGTGTGTGTGTGTGTGTGTGTGTGTGTGTGTTTTACTGTGGGTTTAACCCAGAGTCTTACATATTATGTAAGTGCTCTGTCACTAAATTACATCCTCAGCCCTTTTTAAATTTTATTTTGAGATAGTCTCCCTAAGTTGCCCAGACTGGTCTTGAATATAATCCTCCTGTCTCAGATTGAGTTTTTTTGTATTTCTCTCTTGCTCTCGCTTTTGTTTTGTTTTGTTTTCCTATGCTTTTCAGCCAAAGACCACTGGAAATTTACCTGGAGTCAAATAACTTGGGAGAAATAAACCATCAGCAATTTTGTGGTCTCTCATTAAAAGAAAGTATAAGAGAATTTGGGATTTGGTTGGGGGGAGAGTCTGAGGTAGTTTTCTTGGGTAATGAAGTAGCATTCACTTATTTAGTAAAAGAGGGAGATGTTTGCTATTTTGTGGATTGTACTGTAACCTAGCGTTCTCCCTTGCCTAGACAAATTATGGCCTTACTTTGTGTTATTTTTATCGTGGTTTGAGTAAACTTGACTGAGATTGTTTATGTTAATAAGCCTAGCTGTGCCAGTCTATCTTCTGAATATGCTTTGTTTTCCTTTTGTTTCTTTGAAAAACAGATTTAAAGTCTGTTTTAGTGATATACATCTATATTCCCATCCTCTTAACAGACTGAGGTAGGATGATCACAAGAGTTCAGGAATTTAAGGCCTGCTTGGGCAACAGTGTGAGATCATGTCTCCAAAACCTGAATATATTAATTAACTAATTAAAATAAATTGTATTTTAGGGACTTAAGGTATACCTTAATGGTAGAGCAGTTGACTAGCATTTAAAAGGTCCTGAGTTAGATCCCTGTCACCCGCCAAAAAGAAAAATGTTTTAATTATGAGGCCTGTGTGCTTTACATCGTAGCCCAAGCAAAGACAGATAACCTAGGTCAGAACATATATATACATATATATATATGTGTGTGTGTGTGTGTGTGTGTGTACACACACACATATATTTTAAGTTGTAATCTTATAACAAAATTTAAAACTAACTGAACATTAATTTCTTCATTCTCTCCATAAATTTTCTTTAAATTTATTATGTAAGTAACACATGAGGTACTAGTAAGTAAGAAAGTTATTTGTGAGAAATGAATTATATATTTAAAATAGAAGTACAATTTGAGTCACATGTAATTTAGGGACAGAGGCATATCCCTTTTAGTCACTATATATGTGTATGGAAACTACTGTCAGTGCTTCTAATGTTCCTGATGAGAGAAGAATGAGTAAAGATGAAGGGCCACTAAAGGATTTCATAAGAGGAATATACCTTTTGTAGATGAAAAAAAAAAAAAGCCTATAAGTCACAAGGCCCCTGTTTTGTTTTTCGGAGAGTTAATGCCACATATATTTACTAATTAATATTAGATTGGCTATCACATTTGTCAACTGTTTTAGTTTTCTGATTATGCTTATTTTTTTAAGTTTATTGTCAAGGAATAAAGATTTGATATTTGGATATAGTTCAATTTAAGATAAGTGAAATTGCCTTGTTCAGCCTCTCTCCCGTTGGTAATTTAAGGTTAATGTAGCTACTATTAAAATGGCTCATAAGCTGGGTGCAGTGGTATATGCCTGTCTATAATTCCAATGACTAGGGAAGCTGAGGCAAGAGGATCACAAGATCAAGGCCAAACTTAGCAACTTAGACCCTTTCTCAAATTTTTGTAAAGGGGATGGTGGTGGCTGGGAATGTAGCTCGGGGGTATAAAATGCCCCTTGATTCAGTTACTAATAGACAAAAAGCAAAATTTTTTTAACTAAAAAATAAAATGGTTTATAAAAGCAACCTTGGTTCTAACAGGCTAAGATTATAGCTGTAGGTTGAACACCATGTTACACCATATTCAATTTTTAAAACACATTTTTCAGCATATTAACATTCTAAAACTGAGATGTGCCCTATAGTCATCTGTGTCCTAGATTGAAATGAGAAAGTTGGTGTGTTCTTTCTACTGCCCTAGTCTTTATCTAAATCTATATTAAGAATTAATAATTAAGAACAGGAAAAAAAACATTCATCCATCTGGCATTTGATTTACTGATAATGAAGCAAGTCTTTATGACCTTTCTACTGGATCCTGTCAGGTGAAGGCATAGTGCTGTTTCTTAGTACTAGCTTGGGATAATCTAGCATTTTGCAGGAATGAGAATGTGGAATAACTTTTTTCCATTCAAAGTACTTATTTTTTGATTCACCAAAAAATAAAATTTATCAAACACCCTATCAAATGAGAGATATTGTGCTTATCTATTAAGTTCTCTAATATCTATCTATATAGACTGTTTATTATATCCCAACACATATCCCTTTCCCTACTAAATAATGGTTTTCAAAACAATTTGTTAGTTTAATGAATATGAGCCAGGAAGGTACAGTTTCTTACTTAGGATCCGTACTCTATGTACAGCTGTGATACCAGAATTCAGCAACATGCCAGCATCTACTTGATGGCTGGAATTCTTTACTAATGCTTGAAATTTTGTAACAATGACTAGAGTAGATACATTTCAATATAGCATGAAACAAAGAATTATTCATATACATATTTTCCTTCCTACTTATTAATAATAAAAACAGACATGATAAAAAATTTTTTAAATGGACACAATAATGTTTATTTTTTTAATATTTTTATTTTTTAGTTGTAGTTGGGCATAATACCTTTATTTATTTATTTATTTTTATGTGGTGCTGAGGATCGAACCCAGGGCCTCGCACATGCTAGGCAAGTGCTCTACCGCTAAGCCACAACCCTAGCCCCTTGTTTATTTTTATGTGGTAACTAAGGATTGAACCCAATGCCTCACATATGAGAGGCAACCACTCTACCAATGAGCTACAACCCCAGCCTGATGAAAGGTTTTTAAAAGGAATTTTTCATTTTAAAAACAAGAAGCAGATCAGAAGATTGTTTAAAAGTGAATTCAGGGGCTGGGGCTATAGCTCAGCATTACAGCACGTGCCCCATATATGCGAGGCACTGGGTTCGATCCTCAGCACCGCATAAAAATAAATAAAAATATTTTGTCCATGTACAACTAAAAAGCAAATTAAAAAAAAAAGTGAATTCAGAGCCAGGCACAGTGAAACATACCCGTAATCCCAGCAGCTCAGGAGGCTGAGATATAAGGATCCCAAGTTCAAAACCAGCCTCAGCAAATGCGAGGTGCTAAGGAACTCAGTGAGACCCTGTCTCTAAATATAATACAAAATGGGGCTGGGCATGTGGCTCAGTAGTCAAGTGCCCCTGACTTCAATCCTTGTTATCCCCCTCAAAAAAAAAAAAAAATGTATATATATATATATATATATATATATATATATATATATATATATATATTAGGCTACATGGTTTTAATAAAAATTTGTGTTATTTTTGAATAGACATTGTATTGTTAACAGTGATCATACATACACATGAAAACAGGTATAAATGATTTGAGAATTGAAAAAGATTAGCATTGTTACATTTGTTCACAAAAGCTTTAGAAAAAAACATTTAATTGGTATTTACTACCGAATATAATAAACTTTCCTAATAACATATTTAGTAGTTTCATTTGTTTTTTACAGCGCACACTGGTTTTTGGCTGTTGTGTGTTTCCCTGGTTTGGAAAAACCAAAGTATGAACCTAATCCTCATTACCATGAAAATGCAGTCATACAAAAAAGTTCAACTATAGAAGATAGTTGTATTTCTTCTCCTTCTGCCAGTGAAATGGACAGTTGTTCACAAAACTCTTCTGCCAAGCCTGTAATTAAGAAGATGCTAAATAAAAAACATTGCCTAGCTGTAACTGATTCAAGTGCTGGACAGGAAGAAAGTGACCCTTGTTATCGGAGAAACATATGCAGTGTGAAATGTAGTGTGAAAAAAATAAATCATACTGCAAGTGAAAATGAAGAATCCAATAAAGGAGAATCTGCATGCCAGAAAGTAGTTGATAGGACTAAAAATGAGAATGGCCTACAGAATGAATGTTTGAGTTCTGTGCATCATCCAGGTATGTATTTCTGTGTTCTGAAAGAATAAAAGAATCCAGAATAGGACTTAAACAATCAGATTCTTAAAAGTCCGGTTTATCGATATATATTACACTTGAATAAAATTCACTCATTGTATCAGTATAGCTTGAGCTGTGTGATTGTATACTGTCATATAATCACTACCGCAACCAAAATTTAAAACCTTTTCATCACTCCAGAAAATCTCCTTGTGCTTCTTTAATAGTCATTCTCCTCCCTTTTCCTCTACAAGTGCAGTTTTGAAATTGTAGAATAGGATATGTATCCCTAGTCTGAAATCTTAAGTGCTTCAAAATCTGAAACATTATACAACAAATGGAAAATTTCTATACCTGACCTTGTGATGGTTCCAGTTAAAATGCAGATATATTAAATGTTGTATAAAATTACCTTCAGGCTGTGTGTAATTCTGGTTCCAAACATTTCGGATAAGGGTTACTCAGCCTGTTCAAGGTTTTTATTTTTCCACTTATGAAATTTCATAGGAGATTTACTGTATGAAAAATAAACAGTAGTTGTATAGTCCTAGATCTATAAAGCTAATAAATTCATTATTCTCAATTTACAGACTGGTGAATTGAGTACAAGTGGCCAGAAGCAAAAATTAAAGCTTTAGCTGGGTGCATGCCTATGATCCCAGCAGCTCGGGAAGTTGTGGCAGGAGGATCATGAGTTCAAAGCCAGCCTCAGCAACTTACATGGGCTTAATGACTCAGTGAGACCCTGTCTAATAAAATATTTAAAAAGGGTTGGGATGTGGCTCAGGGATTAAGCACCCCTGGATTCAATCCCCAGTACCAAAAAAAAAAAAAAGAAAAAGAAGATTAAAGCTTTTCTCCTGTAAGCTATTGAAGCTTCATTCTTCATTCTTTACTATTTTAAATAGGAAGAGGGGCACCACTCCAACTTCTGCTTTTGTTTGTTTGTTAAAGTGCTAGGGATTAAACCTGGAAAGTTTGATCAAACATGCTAGGCAAGTGCTCTGCCACTGATCTTTACCCCCAACCCCAACTTCTACCTTTTTATTTCTCATCATCTCTAATAAATTGATTTTCTTCTCCTTGAGTTAGTTGCATATTTCCAGCTACTCTCATAAGAATCTAAAAATTCTCAAATTTTGTATTAAGTCAGTTATATAATTTTCTTTCCAATGCACAAGAGTCCATTCTATATCTTAATTTAAACACTACAAAAAGTATACCTCTATCAACATATCACATGTTATCCCATAAATATATACAAATCTTTTTTTAGTCCTGGTGAACAAACCCAAGGCCTTATGCATGTGAGGAAAATGCTTTACTTTACCATTGAGCTGCAAAAATGTGTAGAATCCTAAGAATATATACAAGTGCTATGTGTCAATTTAAAAAAGATTTGTAAGTCTGTTCCATAAAACCCATAATATGATATAGTGTGTGCCTTGCAGATTTATTAAAATGAAAATAGATTTAATATATTTTGTTTGGATGGGAAAAAATATGTGGTATAGGCCATAGAAGAAATTATGTGGATTCAGAAAGAACATGTTGAAAATTATGAGTGCTGAACATACTCTTGGTACTTCTACCAGCTTGTATTATTTTGTGAGTCAGAGACTTTTGTTGAGCTCTTGTAAGAATATTTTGATTTGTTGGGCCTACTAAGCTGCATAAAGTTGATTTCAACTCTGGAGTAGTTTACCTTTGAGAGAGAAGAAGCAGAAAAGGAAAACATGCAGGAAAGTTCAACAGAGGCCAAGCAGATCAATACTTTTCTAGCTCATTTTCCAGTCTTATTTCATTAGTCAGGAAATAGAATAAAAGTATGCAAAATGCTTGCCTATTATTTTTCAATTTCAGTGGTTTAATACTTGAGGATAAAACTACTCATTTATTTGAAATCTCCAGAACAGGAAAATCTGTAGCATAGACATTTAGGACTTTTTTTTTTTTTTTTTGGTAGTAGTCAAGGACAGGAATGTGGCAATGGTAAATGAAAGCTATTGAGTACTGGGTTTTTTTTCTTTTTGAGGTTTTAAACTTGATTGTAGGGATTGGACATGTAACTCAGGGGTAGAGTGCCTGCCTTGCATGCCTGAGGCCCTTGATTTATTCCGTAGGGATGCTGGGGTAGGGTTGGCAGCATTAATTGCAATGATACTTGTACAAATGTATGAATATATAGTTATCCTCTGGTATCCATGGAGAATTGGTTACCGATCTTCTTGCTTTCCCCCAAGTACACTCAAATCTATGGAATCTCAAGTCCTTTAAATGAAGTGGCATATTTGCATACAGGTTGTGCACTTACTCCCATATACTTTAAAGCATCTTTTAAAGTATACTACAGTAAGTATGTTGAATTACATTATGTAATACAATATAAATGTTGTGTACATAGTTGTTATACTGTATTTAGAGAATAATGACAAGGAAAAAAATCCATACATGTACAGTAAAAATATTTTTAAAAATTTTTGATCTATAAGTAGTTGAATCAACAGAGAACCCGTGGATACAGAGGGCTAACTATGAAAAACACTGGATTATATGCATTAAGTGATTGAAAGTTATATGAATTTTATTTCAGCACTATTAAAAAAGAGAAGCCAGGGGAAATATTTTAGTGGTTAAGTACAAACCCATGGGCTTGATCCTCAGCAAGGATCCTCTTAAGAAAGGAACACAAGAGAAAATATTCCTTTGATGAGTTAACCAAAAATACTTTAATGTGAAATGAATTAAAGAGCAATGTAAATAAAGCTTAGGGCTTTTTAATACACAAACTCTGTACAGATTCCTAGTGCCCTCTCCTACAAATTAAAGTTCTGCTCAAGTGAATAGCCAGTTAAAATTTGAGTGAATAGTATTAAAAATTCTAATGAGGACCAAAATTAAAGTATGTTTCATGTATTAATATCTGTTTATCCCATTCATTTTTTAATTATAGTTAGTGCATTTGTTTTGTTTTCAGTATATGTGCACCGACACCAATTATATCTTCTTGGGAGGGAGGCGGGAATGTGGTGAGAGGCAAATGATAGCTGAAGGGTAGAGAGTTTCGTCTTTTTTGTTTTTCACTCTTGTGGTGTAGGGGATTGAATCCAAGGCCTCACTCATGCTAGGTGAGTGTTCTTCCACTGAGTTATATCCCCAATCAAAGGCTTATGAAACAAATGTTTCACAGAATATTGATTTTTCATTTTTGTATTTGTGATAACACCTGTACTATTTTCTTAGTGCTTGCTTTAGTCCAGGATTGATAGTGTCCCACAGTTTGAAATAGTGCTCTAAAGTGGGTCTCTGCACACTTGGGTAATGAGGTTCTATAGTTTTAATCAGATGTTTCCAATGCATCATTACCCAAAAGTACATTAAATAAGAGTGCTCTTTAGATGTGCCTTTGCCAACCACCTCAGAAAGGATGCTTAAGCAGTCTGTCCTATATACAATGATAGCATATTAAACAGGATTTAAATCATGTATTTTTAGACAGTTTTAACATAATTTTAGCTATCAAAGACATAGTTACCAGTATTGACTACTAATGTTAGACAAAATGCAATTGAATGTAAATGGAATTATATCTAATCCCAGATATTAGAATTTTTAAGTCTGTGTGAAAAGCGCTTGCTATTTTTTCAGTTGAGCACCATATGAAATAGTTAACTTGCTAGGGTACATGAAATGTGTTTAAACTTGAGACTCAAAATCATCTTCAGATGGTCTCACTATGAGAAACTCTCAGGAACTTACATTTATTGATAGAAAGATTGATTGAGCCCAGCATGGTGGCACATGCCTGTAATCCCAGGAGCTAGGGAGGCTCAGGCAGATTTCTGAGTTCAAATTCAGCCTCAGCAACTCAGTGAGATCCTGAACAACTTGGCAAGACCCTGTCAAAAAGTAAAAAATATGGGAACAAAAAAGGGTTGGGGATGTGTCTCAATGGTTAAGTGCTTCTGGGTTCATTCCCTGGTACCAAAAAAAGAAAAACTGATTGAATTGCTACCATTTGTTTATTCCAGGTCATTTGTTTATTGACATTAATAAAGGAGGGAACTGAATGAATTATTTAATTTATTTTGTTTTTGAAATGCACATACAATTTAATTGGTGTAAGGTAAATAAATATTCATATGACCACAGTTTCTGTAGATAAGAATGACTTGCTGCTAATAACCTGATTAATAATACTAACCTGATTGTGATTTACTGATTCTTAATTGCCAGAGGGTTTGGACAAATTTTGGGCAAATGTTATTCAAATAAAGGTGTTTTAACTTTAACAAACATAAAAATGCAGTTTTGAAAAAGATACGATGAGGAGATTATGGTTTGTATAACAAAATGGTTTACCATTATGTTTGAATAGTTATTTTAATAATGACTGATCCTAATATTTTAGGTATGTGAACATTTAATAATATTTAGACTTTTGTGTCTTTTCAGTAGTACATTTCATTTTGCTTCCTTCCCAACATTTTTATATTAATATTTTGACCCCTATACTAAAACTAAACTTATACTAAAATAAACTTTATCTAAAATACCTAGAAGTCATGCTTTCTAAATTTTGTAAATGCTGTGCTCTGAATTAAACAATATTGATATATTTGGTATTAAAATCCCTGACTTGGGCTTAATTGCTTTCATCTACATCTTATATTTCTTTGAAATGTTTTATGTAAATAATTTTTTTTTCAGTCAGCAAAAGAGTTGATTTAATGATTTAGTTTCTTGGAACAAAAGCACCCATTAAAGTAGTCATTGTAGCTTTTCTCAGTGAATAACTACTTTTTTGTGGTGCTTTATTTTAATCAATTTTTTTACATTTATTGTATGATTTTTTATATTTTCACAGTTTTAATTTTAAAATTATACATTATTTTGTGTTCTAAAGTTTGCTGATTTTGTTATTTAGCATTTATATTATTTAGTTTAAAATATCTGGACTACCTAGTACAACAATGTTTATCTACATATATTCATTCATTATGTATTTTAAGTATGTGTACGTTTAATCATAACTGATACCTAGTTTTTAAATTTTAATGAGTTTCAGGGTCTAAAGTAGTAGAAACAATTTGGTAATTGATATGTCAATTAAAATAACTTGCTTTTTATTTGTGAGATTACATGATAAAATGGATTTTATATCCTTAACTATTATATCATTGAACTACTATATCATTGATTAACTATGAGCATTAATTTTAGCGTTATATCTTATGAGTTATAGGCATGATGATCTTTTTAAATATATGTTTCTTGTTGATACAGATGGCTTAAGCAAAATCAGACTAAGCTATGGTGATGAATCAGCTGAAGGTAGTAAAATGCTTGAAGATGAACTAATTGACTTCTCAGAAGATCAGGATAATCAGGTAAAACTGAAAGCCTGGAAAAATATTCTGTTTTATCTAAAATTTTTCTTTAGGATCATGTAAGCAGGTCCATGATGAGTAAAAACTCATCATGGCTTCTGAAATTTGGGTCATACCTCCAAACACAAATTTAGGTTTCAAGTCAAAGGTTCCCAGGGTAAATGTATTAGTACTGCTGTTGTCTTGCCACTCTGATCTGGGCTGACCCTAACATTACCTCTGAAAGTTTTAATATAAAATTAATTCTCACCTGGGCATGGTGGCATACACCAGTAATCCCAGCAACTCTGGGGGACAAGGCAGGAGGATCACAGCTGAAAACCAGCCTTAGTAACTTAATGAGACCTTGTCTCTATATAAATTAATATAGACAGTAATAAGTTGGGGATATGGTTCAGTGGTAGAGTGCCATTGGATTTAAGCAATCCCTAGTGCCACCAAAAAAAAAAAAAAATGTTTTTATTTCTCTTACCAAAACCCAGTTAACACCTTCTACCCTACTTCCTCTTTCAAAGAATTGTTGGGTCATACTTTGTAGAAACTTGACATTCAAAAGGAAAATGTTTAAATTTTCAATTATGTACTATATGAGCATAGAAATATTATCTCTCTGAAGTGTCTCCAGTGATTTTTTTCTTTTAATTTAATGTATATGTATCTTGACAAGAGCAGAACATAAGTGAATTCTAATATCCATTATGAATATTAAAGTGTATGTTTTTTTTTTTTTGTTGTTGTTGTTTTGTTTTGTTTGTGGTGCTAGGGATTGAACCCAGGGCTTTGTGCATGTGAGGCAAGCAGTCTACCAACTGAGCTATATACCCAGCCCCAAGAAGTGTATGTTTTTGAAACTATTTTATAGTTTCAATTAAATAGAACCTCATATTAAAAAATCATAAGCACCCTACAGCCAATTATTATTTATTTTTTGACCTTTCTTTAGTTGTTAGGACAAACTTTGTTTACATAAAAGTAAAGATTGCTTCATACTGTACTATTTTTTTCTTTTTGCCTAATCTACTACTAGCAAACCAAGAAAGCACTTTTTTAAATTATTTTTTTAACTTATTTGTTCTAATCAGTTATACATGACAGCAGAATGCTCTTTGATTCATTGTACACAAATGGAGCACAATTTTTGACTTCTCTGATTGTACCAAAAGTAGGGTCACATCATTCATGCAGTTATACGTGTACCTAGGGTAATGATGTCCGTCTCATTCCACCATCTTTCCTACTCCCATGCCCCTGCCTCTCTCACCTTTGCCCCATCCAAAATTCTTCCACTCATCCCATGCCTGCTCTCCCCCACACCCCCATTATGGATTAACATCCCCTTAACAGAAAAAACATTTGGCCTTTGCTTTTTTAGGATTGGCTTACTTCACTTAGCATAATATTCTCCAACTGCATTCATTTACCTGCAAATGCCATAATTTTATATTCTCTTTTATTGCTGAGTAATATTCCATTATGTATAAATACCATAGTTTCTTTATTCATTCATCTATGGAAGAGCATCTAGGTTGGTTCCCCAATTTAGCTATTGTGAATTGTGCTACTATGAACATTGATGTAGCTACGTCACTGTAGTATGCTGTTTTTAAGTCCTTTGGGTATAGAGCAAGAGGTTTGATAGCTGGGTCAAATGGTGATTCCATTCCAAGTTTTCTAAGGAATCTCCATACTGCTTTCCTAGCTGCACCAGTTTGCAGTCCCACCAGCAATATATGAGTGTGCCTTTCCCCCCACATCCTCACCAACACTTATTGTTGTTTTTATTCTTGATAATTGCCATTCTGACCGGAGTGAGATGAAATCTTAGAGTACTCCTAATGTGCAAGAAATGAAATCATAAATCAATAAATGGGATGGAGTCAAACTAAAAAAGTTCCTTCTCAACAAAAGAAACTATCAGTGAGGTGAATTGAGAGCCTACATTTTGGGATCAAATTTTTGCCACACGCACATCAGATAGAGTACTAATTTCCAGAATATATAAAGGAACTCAAAAAATTTAATGCCAAAAAATAAAACAACCCAATCAATAAATGGGCTAAGGAGCTGAACATACATGTCTCAGAAGATATACAGTCAACAAATATATGAAAAAATGTTCAACATCTCTAGTAATTAGAGAAATACAAATCAAGAAAACACATTTTTTTTTTTTTGTGATGTCCCTTGGTTAACAACGAATGACTGTAGATGTTTTTTTCCCAATATATACAAGTTGAGCATCCCTAATTTGAAATCCATATTTTAAGTACTAATAGTATGCTGTCTCTTATAGGATGATAGCAGCGATGATGGATTCCTTGCTGATGACAATTGCAATTCAGAAATAGGACAGTGGCATTTAAAGCCTACTATCTGTAAACAGTAAGCAATAACTATGTCTTGTAAACTATATAATGTTATTTAAATAGTTTTTGCTTAAACAAATATTGAAGTATAATTCACAAATACTGTCAGGATCATTGAGGAAAAGTGGCGTGTGCCACCAGGGATAAAGGAAGGGAGAATGAGTAATTATTTCAATCCCCCATTTGCCCATTTTTCTAAACTCTTCATCTATGGATATATGTATATGTCTCAATAGTTAACCATTATTCTTTTTAGTATACTGTGTTTTGGAGCAGAAAACACATGTCAAAACAGTTAACACAGGTTTGGAGTTTACACTGGTTCCGTAACTCCTACATCGGGGCCGTGGAGTGAGTCACATCAGCACTAAGGGATAAATTTCATATAGGAACCCCAAATGAGAGTAAATCACTGTTAGTTTTCAGAAGTACATGTGTGTTTTGAAGTCTCGCCAGAGATCCCAAATTTAATTATTTCTAGACTTAATCTCTTTTGACTTTGTCTATAGGAGACTTTGAAAAGCAAACTTAATTTACAAAAGTAAACACAGATAGATACCTCTGGTAGTCCCCTCAGGACAAGGGGATGTAGCTCAGGAGTAGAGCATGTGGTTTAGTATGCTTGAGGCCGTGGGTTAAAACCTTAGCACACACAGCAAGAAAGTCTACTCCAGATCCCCCCCCAAAAAGATTTAGCCAAGAGTGGTCTAGATCTTATTATTTCAGAACATTTGGCACTACATGTACTTACTTGGGTTTACAACATAGCTGTATAGAATTGAAGTTCTTTGAAAATTGGATTTGAATTAAGTGTTCTGTGGTAGAATCTTAAAACATACACACACACACACACCCTGAACTGTTGCTTTTATGTGATAGTTATCTGTCTTAATATTTGTAATAGGCCTTATTGTTTTTTTAATGGGGTTATTTTCCTTGTACTTTCACATGGCCCCACTGGGGTTTTTTGTTTTTTGTTTTTTAAGTGGAGTGAATGTTCAAATTTTCATACTTCTGTTTTTCTGCTAAATTTTTAAAGTATTATTAGGAATCAACTATGGAAATTTAGTGTAACGTATTTATAACCGAGAGTTACATTAATATTTTACAACTCAGTGTTTACTATAACCATCAATACCTAATTACTAGGCTGCTTATATCTCTAAAGTTTATTTTTCTTCTGGTATTTACTGAGGTAAACGAGTAAATTCTGAAGTTTTAAAATTTTATGTTAATATGCTATTAGTCTTTTTATGCTTTTGTAACATTGTGAAATATTCAATTTTTGGTCATTTGTACTCTGCAGACCTTGTATCCTACTTATGGATTCACTCAGAGGCCCTTCTCGGTCAAATGTTGTCAAAATTCTAAGAGAGTAAGTTCAAAATTGCACCTCACACTTTGTTTTGTATTCTGTTAGAGATGAGGCGGTTTGTATATTATTATATGTGTATAATTTATTGCATATACATTATTGCAGGTATTTAGAAGTGGAATGGGAAGTTAAAAAAGGAAGCAAAAGAAGTTTTTCTAAAGATGTTATGAAAGGCTCTAATCCAAAAGTACCACAGCAAAACAACTTTAGTGATTGTGGTGTATATGTTTTACAGTATGTAGAGAGCTTTTTCGAGGTGAGTTTCAGTTTTTTGGATCTGACATAATTGATAATGAAATGTGTATTTGACTTTACTTTTTGTTTTGAACAACTATTTTGTATAGTGAGCAACTATTTTAGAGTTTGAAAACTGTGGTTTCAAAAATTATTCCAGGGAGGAAAAACTTAACAATTGGAGAACTTTTTAAAAAATTCTTTGCAATACAGGGAATCAAAACTAGAGGCACTCTACCACTGAGCTACATCCCCAGCCCTATTTAAATTTTGAGACTGGATCTCCTTCAGTGGCTCAGGCTGGCCTCAAACTTGGAATCCCCTTCCTTCTGTTGCTGGAATTTTAGGAATGTTCCACCATGCCCAGTACTAATTGGAGCACTTTTAAAAGACATATAGGTCACCAAATCCAGTGCTGATCAACCTGTCCTGTCCACTGGTTCTTTCCACCTTTACTAATCTTTCCTGTAGTTCCTACTGTCTCATTTCTCCCTTCACAGATTTTTTTTTTTTTTTTTTTTTTTTTGTACCAGGGATTGAACCAACCACTGAGCCACATCCACAGCCCTTTTTATTTTTTATTTTGATATGTGGTCTCACTAACATGCTAAAGCTGGCTTTGAACTTGCAATCCTCCTGTCTCAGCTTCCTAAGCTGATAGGATTACAGGAATGCACCACCACGCCAGGACACAGATATATTTCTTGAAAAATAATTGTATTTACTGTCTCCATTTCATACTTGCTCCTCAAATCTCTGATATCTGGCATTATCCTTACCCTTATGTTAAAATTGTTCTTTACTTCCCATAACCATTTAACATTGTTGACCATCAATTTTTCACTCTCTTCCTTTAACTTCAGAGTAATAGTACCATACATTTCTCCCTTAGATATTCCTTAGTTATCTTGACTCCTTAGTTCTTCACCCACTGTCCATTGGATGAGTCATAAAATACTATCTCTTAGATATCAATGTATACATTACCTTGTCCCTGCTGTTTCTTTCCAAGTCCAGTGTGCTAGTACCACTCTTGAAGGCTTCTGTATTGATTCCCATTCTTCTGTTTCATATTCCCATTCTTTCTGCCTTCTCTTTTTTTCATAATTGTTTTCAAAAACCCAAATCTAATCATGTTACTTTTTTTAGTAGCCACCATGATGATTATATTGTTATTATTACTAATATCTTCCCTTCACTGCCTGTACTTCTATTTTATAATGACAAGTACTCTAAATTCACTAGAAGGGTTCATACAACCATTGTAAAGCAGCCATTCTAAAGAGTTTTCTCCCTCAGGAACTATCATCTAGAGAGGGGTCACAGAAGCCTTCCAGCTTCCAGGGTGTACCACATCTCCAGGGTAGAGTGAATACCTGGAGTCCCCATACCCCTTCAGCATGATCCATTCTCCTATGCTTGAGAGGCATAAGTCAGTTATAAGATTCCCTCTAACCCTGAGACTCTGGCATTGTTCATTACAGTGGTTGCTTGACTCCTCTATACCTCTGAGACAGCACCAACTCAACCTTATCCAACCACAGCTTTATTGCATTCAAGAGTGTGCCCTAAAATTACCATGAAAAAAAAAAAAAAGCCAGATACATGCTAGTGTTTCTTTATAAAAGCAAAAATGTTCACTGTTCTTTCCAAGTAAATTGTTTCATAATCCAATGGCTTCATCCAGGCTTCCAAAAAGAGCTGAAATGCTCAGGATACAGCTAAGCACAGCGCTCAGAGAAGGTGCAGATTTGTAAGGTTGTTGGAGCTTCACTCAGCCTCCATGGTTCTTTCACAAATGGGTATTTTCCTTCTCTCCAGTCCTGCCTTAAATATTTCAGTGGCTTCTAGTTGCTTTTGAGTTAAAGACCAACAAGTTTCAAATGACCTGTATGATCCAGTACCTATCTAAGCTTTAGCCTTGTTTTCTGAGCATTGTCATTCTAGCATTCTATATATCAGCCAGCAGAAAGTTACTCAGTTTTTCATTTTGTGTCTTGTCCTTTCTTTTCTCTAAGCTGTAATACACATTTCTTACTGGAATACTCTTCACTATTGCTTCTGTCTTTTCTTGATTGGCTAATGTTTACTTGTTCTTTAGGTTTACTCTCCTAGAATAGTATTAGCCCTTAGATATTTATTCTCATAGTGTTCTATACTTATGTCGTAATACTTGTCGTAGTCATCATTGAATTATCTTTCTGTCTGGCTTGGGGCTGACAAACCTTTTTATAAAGGACAAGAAAGTTAAGTATTTTTTTTTTAGGCTATATAGCCATACGATCTCTGTTGCCACTCTGCTACTCTAGTTCTACACCCGAACACCATATATGAATAAGATTATGTGTTTGTATTCTAATAAAACATGGGCTAGGGATGTCACTCAATGGTAGAGCACTTGCCTGTCATGCATGAGGGGGAGGCCCTGTGCTTGGTATCCAGCATTGCCAAAAAGAAAAGAAAAAAAAAAAACTTTATTAAAAAAATGGACATGCAGAATTTGGCTTAGTGGTTGTAGTTTGCCAGCCTTTAATCAAGACTATAAGATCTATATACACAGAAATTATCTTACATTTCTGGTACCCAGCATATTGCCTGGCATATGATAGGTAATGAATAAATATATATTGATACTTTCTTTTTTTAAAATCATTCTTTTTATTTGTACTAGATACAAATTTATATGCCTATATTAAGATTGAATTCTTTTTTTTTTTAAGATCTTTATGGTTGGTCATACATAGTAGTTGGGTACATCTGGACAAACTTAGACATGCATGGAAATCGACTTCAATTGATATTTTCATTTTTAACTTTGGACTGTTTTTGTAATTGAAGCTACAATGTTATTGATTATAATTTTCTAATAGACACTTAATCTTTCATTTTCAGAATCCCATACTAAATTTTGAGCTACCTATGAATTTATCAAACTGGTTTCCTCCCCCAAGAATGAGAACAAAAAGAGAAGAAATTCGAAATATAATTCTGAAGCTGCAAGAAGATCAGAGTAAAGAGAAGAAACAGCCTAAAGACAGTTCCTCAACAGAAGCATCTTTAGGTGAAAGAACAGAACAGTACGTCAACAGTGTCTCAGATTGACCAGAAGACAATTGTTGCTTGTGGCTTTCAGAAATGAAATGACTTTCAATTTGGGGGACAGACAGTAAAGAACTGAAGTACTCACTACTCAGAGTGATTTGGAGATGTTAATGCTTGTATAAATGTCATATAATTAATTTCCAAAGGAGTATGTATTAAGTAAAAGTCTGTAAATATGTTAATGAAGCCAATTTTTCCAGCATTTATAATTATTTTTTTCACTTGTTAGGAAGCTTTTGTTATGTATTTTCTGTTAATAGTACTTAAAACTGCAACTTCTAAACACAAAATAAATAAAAAAATATTTATAGGAGGAAATGATTAATCTGATACATTCTTTAGTGAACTTGTATAGTTCCTTCAGTGGGTTTGATTTATTTTATGGGAATAGTTAAGTATCTATGATAATCTTTTTACCTTTTATATTTGTTCTAAAATAACTCAAAATGTGAAAATAATATTAAATCTAAGGCACTTTCAACTAAGAAAACATCTTTATATACTTGTACAACAGGAAAAAAGTAACAGCTTTTCAATTCATACACTCATGTGTTATGAAAAACCAAAAGTGTAGTAAATATTTATATATAATTTTCACATACTTAGGAATATCAGCATTGAGTAACTTAAAGAAAACTACCCTTGAATTATACTACCAAAAAATAACTAGCATACATTATTATCAAATGGATTTTTGAAGACATCAAAGACTCAGGTTGAAACTATTTGATAAGTGCAGCTTGAATTTCAAATATCCCATGTTACCTTTCTATATTATATCATATCTTCAAATATGCTGCAATCTGTGTGATGTAGTTAATTGATAAGCATTTTTAATCTGCATAAACAGGAATTTAAATAGGAATTGCTATTTTTTGTAACAACTTTTGCTATTTTTTATTGCTCATTTTGATCTTATTTTGATAAAGTATCAGACTTTTGCTTGAGTTTTTCAGTGCAAATTATTTTTACATGTAAAAGTACTGTCTTTAATCACATAATGCAGCAAAAATCTCCCTTCGAAATGCTAAAATGTGGGTCTAGGAATATAGCTCAGTGGTAGAGTGCATACTTAGCTCATGTGAGGGCACTGAGTTGAATCCCCAGCACCAAAAAAATAAAAATACTAAAATGTGAAGATTCTGATGATACATTTGCAACTCATACAGAGAGCTTGCATATATTTGTAGAAACTTCATTATTTTTCAAATGAAATCATATACATTCTTTCCAGATGAGACTTGAAATATATATTTTAAGTCATTTTTTGTTAAATTAGGAATGAATTTTTAAATGCAAGTATAACAAAAATAATAATTTTTAAAAGGCCATTTCTATTGTCAGTAATTATTTTATTTTTAACTTGGCTGGCTCTGGTATGGTGATAAACAATTTAGAGGGTTTTTAGTAATAACTTAGTTCTAATGGTTAGATAATTAATTCAGTTATGAAAAGCAAGAGTTGTACAGCAAAATGCTTTTGGATCTCTAGCGAAGCGAAGACAAAAAAGCGGAACATCTTTTTAAAAACTAATACCTAAGTTTTTTCAATGAACTCTATTTTGCTAGAATTTGATGGTACTGAAAAAAACTATCCCAGGGGCTGATGTTGTGGCACATGCCTATAATTGCATCTGTTCTGAAGGCTAGAAATGAAGATCACTTGAGCCTGAGAGATCAAGATCAACCTGGGCAACATAGATTCTATCTCAAAAGAGAGAGAGAGAGAGAAAAGCTATTCTAAAATGTTTTTTTTTTTTTCTTTTAATTTCAAGTGGTTACATTTTACAGGTAATTTTTGATAAACTAAAATATAACTTGTCCCTTGGGCCAACTCTTATCAGTATTTTAATTTTAATATGAAAAATATAGATTGATGTATGTCAACTATCTAGAGGTAAGAGTACTCAGATATTTGGTATTTGTTCCACCCTGTGTGAAATTTTATTTTTGAAAGTAATGCATTATATATTGCATATATATTGAAATCTTTGGAGGCTGTCAGGTTGCACTTAATAATTATGTACTCTGGTACCTTCTATATGTAGTTTAGAGTGGATATCAGCCTTTTAAAATGTGATTAATAAGTATTTAGAAATTGTGAAACAACTTTAAGGTCTAGAGGTTTGCTACTAGACACTGAAACTGCATGACGGGTATCTGGTGTCTTAACTAATTAGATAGATCTGTTGTATTGGTTTTCTTGTGGGATAGAATAACAGTTAATCATTTTTAGAAGAGTTTTAGATTACTGGCAAGTAATAAAATTTGTATGTATCTTAGCTCTTGATAGTTTAGGAGCAAAAGTGATGTTTAACTAGTCCCTTCCCTTTAATGTTGCTGTACCTACTTCAGACAGTTGAAAACTTAATCATTATTTCAAGTTCACTTAAGCCTAGAATAGTTAGCTTTTGTTTGCACAGTAACCTGTACTCAAACTCTTAATTAAATGTAGGAGGTGTTACTTTAAAACACAAAATGGTTACATAAATTACATCTTGTTTTAAGTCACCAAAATAAATTCAGTATTTTTTTAAAAAAACCATTCATGATCTCTGAAGACTATAAGATGTAATGTAAAAAGAAAAACAGTTTTAATTTCCTAAAAATTAAAAATGTACTTGAAAGTCTCAGATAATTCACTGGAAATAATAAAGAATATATTTTAATATGTAATATGATCAAGAGTTGGTATAGTAAAGTTATGGGAATGTTACAGTGGAAGAGAATAACTTGGTCAGAAAAAACAGTAGCTTACAGAGATGAGGCTGTGTGGTGCTCTGTGTCTAGAACAGACACAGGTATCAAAGCTGCTCTACAGATTATTCTAGAGACAAATGGAAATTGAGATTATTGTGAGGGCATATCCAGCCTGTCAAGCAGATATCAATGTTTTACCAATATGACAACCAAATGTACAAAGAAAACCAGACTGCACTGGGAAGTGTTATCTGTTTTAAAAGGGGAAAAAAGTGCTGAAATACTCCAAAAGGAGTTTCAGGTGTATTTGTAATTTTCTTACTCTCAGGAAGAAGAAAAGGGGTCATGAAAATTGCTATTCCAAAACTTAAATTTTCCAATATGGGAAGAATCAGTTGACCACTGTGAAACTAGGAAAAAAACTGGCCCTATCATCTGAATTAACTAGATTAAGGAATAATGGCAGACTCCTCTCAATTACTGTTAAGGAAATCAAGGTGCAGTGGACTCACAAGAAAGATGCCATAGACCCCTGGTGTAAAACAGAAAAGTTAAAAGCATAGAGGATTTTATTTTTATTGAAAATAATTACAGTTAAATAGTCCTTGTTGCATATGATTACAGTGAGGAGGGCAGTGTCCAAAACCAGGATTTTTATGTAGAAATATGCATGAAACTCATGGGGGAAGCTTTTCATACAACACATGCCCAGGTCTCAATCCCATTGGTATCATGAATTTCGCAGTTATTTCTGGTACCCAACTGCAGCAAGCCACTAATTTGAAAGGATCTATGTCCCTGAAAACTTTCAAATTTATGGTTCCAAAAATAATGAAGCTTTGTATTTCTTTCCCTCAGATCCTTTATCTCTACACTCCCGACACACATAAAATTTTCATTGAAAATCTGATTGATGAAGTCATTAAATTGTTACCAAGCCTTGATTGGCAAAAGTCCTGATTTTTAAAAGGAAGAAAGTAAATTCTGCAAATGATGAAGTACTAGAGTCACTTTTTTTTTTTTTTTTTTTTTTTTTTTGACAGCTCTGGGGATTGAATCCAAAGCCCAACATGCTTGGCAAGAGCTCTACAAATGAGCTACATCCCTAACCCAAGTGCCCATCACTCTTGATAATATTCTTGGGTGAATCACCAAATGGATGGTTTTTGAAATCTTTTTTTTAGAGAGAAAATTTTTTAATATTTATTTTTCAGTTTTCGGTGGACACAACATCTTTATTTTTATGTGGTGCTGAGGATCGAACCCAGTGCCCCGCGCATGCCAGGTGAGCGCACTATGGCTTGAGCCACATCCCCAGCCTGGTTTGTGAAATCTTAAAGCATAGGTCACTAGGAGCCATGGGACTATGAAAAGCAAAATTTTGATTTTTGTTTAATTTTTAGTAGAATTTTGAGGTGTCAATGCAATTCTCAAAAGTGTATTTAATAACTAGCTTTCATAGATAATAGATTCAAGTAAGCTGGAAACAGTTTAAACCAAGTTAAGTGGGTTTTCTTACATGGCTTCTTAGAGCTTTTAATATGCTAATGTGCAGATATATTAAATAAGAGGGAAATACAAAACAGTCATACTCTACTGTAGAATACTGTAGAATTGGCCATATTTACCTTTCTCTTGAACTAAACTTCCTTATAAATACTACCAATCAGGAGACAAAGTTAACTTTGAGCTGTCCAAACTGAACTGCAAGAGAAGATGCCTTTTAAACTCATTTTAGTTTTTTGTTTTGTTTCCTTTTTTAGCCTTTTATTAATAATTGGGTATATGGTTTGCAAATCTAAAAATAAGTGACTAGTGTCTTGGTGAAATGAAGCTTTATGGTAAGTGTTTTTCCTTAACCATGATGAAAATATTTACAAATTCTTTTATACTTGTAACTGTAGGTGAAAAATGAATTAGTGATAACTAATCTTTTACAAGATCATCAAATCTATTTCATTCTCTATTCCTTTAGAATTAAACTGCAATAGATGATCTTCACAAACATTTTTTTTTCCTGAAGAAATCTGCAAAAAAAGCTACAAAATATTAATACACTTCTGATATTTTAAACTTCTCCAGTAACTGAAAAATTATTCAAACTTAATTAGCATTATACATGCTAACAGCAGAGAATTTGATGAAAAGCAAATTAGATGAAATTTCCTTAAATATTCAATAAATGTTATGAGTGCAAACTATGTACTAAGTGCTAGAGGTAAAAAGACCATTTTCTCCCCTCTTGGAGCTTCCTTATAGTGTGTGGGGAAATACATCTGTTAATTAGCCCTACAAATTAATAATTTCAAATAAGTGCCATCAGGAAGCATAGAATATATTAAGTTAATATAGTCTATCCTGGGAAGGTTAGAGACTTCCTAAAGATGTGACATTTGAACCGGTGATAGACAAAATTGAATAGTGCAGAAAGGGAAGAGAAGAATAGCACTTGTGTGCTGTACAAAGGCCCTTAGGTAGGAAGATGTGTGATTTGTCCTCAATGATAATAGCCTCATTTATTAAGCACATACAAAGTATTAGATGTTGGTCTAAGCATTTTAGATGAATGAATTCATTTATTCATCACAATGACCTTACGAAATATGTACTGTTAATACTCCCAATGTATGTGAAATTTTCCCCTAAAAAACGGCTTTGAATTCACATCTTACCCTAAAAGGCTAGTTACCTATGCTAGAGAGAAGATGATGAAAATAAATAAGATGACCATGTTTTTAGAAATGCAGTGTGGCATATTTATTTTTGAAAACTGGGTGGCGATTCATGTTATTTTTTAACTTTTGGCATTTTCATAATTTTTTAGAAGGCCTGTGAGTGAGGTAGAAAGGGAGGCTGGGAACTAATCACATGGCTTTAACATCTTGTTCAGGGTTTTGGTAATTATCCTAAAAAATCATTGAAGCATTTCAAACAGGAGTAACATGACCAAATGTAAATATTGAAAAGATGTGGTAGTCACGAAAGCATTAGATGGGACAAGAATGAGTTTAAGTCACTACTGTAGTAATTAAACTAATTATGAATTACTATATGTAGGGTGAAGGATACAATTATGCCTGTGATTATAGCGTATTTCATTTAAACTTTTTCTTTTAGAAATATGCAACAAGAACAGAAAAGGGTGTTCTTTTGTCCCATTCAGAATTTTTGGTTTGTTTCCTTTATGAACAGTTATTGAAGAGACAACATGTACAGCTGAGAAATGAAGAGAAAATGACAAATCGAAGACATAAAAGTTTTCTTGTTTTAAAACATGAACATCAAAAACACAGAATTGATACTGACATTGTATTGTTTTCACAAAAAAGTACTACATGACAAATTTATGCTTAAATTTGACCTAGTTGGGCCAGGTGCAGTGGCACACTCCTGTAATCTCGGCAGCTCTTGAGGCTGAGGAAGGAAGATTGCAAGTTCAAAGCCAGCCTCAGCAATTTAGTGGGGCCCTAAGTAACTCAGTGACACCTGTCTCTAAAAAAGAATGAAAAAAGGCTGGGGATGTGGCTCAGCGGTTAAACAGCCAAATTCCTAGTACAAAAATAAATTAATTTAAAAATAAAGAAAAAAAAATTTGCCCTAGTTCAGCAACATTTCCAAACATGCTTCTTACAGAAACTGCCCAAAGTAATTGAACCATAGCTAGTTATATTTTGTATTAGTTGGTCTCTTCCATCCCATTCTCCTCCTGTCACAGCTGATTGGATTTAGTGGGCACTTGATTTCAATGAAAATTGGTTTGTAGTCATATGACCTAGGAAGTAAAAAACCACCAGGCTTGGTGCACACTGGAATGGGGAAGAGGCTTTAGGGAGGAGAATCTTAAGTTCAAGGCCAGCCTCATTATTTAGCGAGACTGTCTCTAAATAAAAAATATAAAAGACTGGGAATGTAGCTCAGTGGTAAAACACCCCTGGCTTCAACCCCCAGTACCCAAAACAAAAACAACACAAAATATTCCAAACAGATCTGGTCATTGGGAATTAGATTGAAAGTAGGAAAGAATTTGCAATTTGGCAGAGAATGCAGTGTGTTATTTTAAAATGAGTAATAAAAGTACTTCTTTTCTAAGATGAATTTTTTTTTCACATTTTTACCTCTGAAATAAGGCTACATCTTACCAAATAAACTTAAGTTCACATCAGAATCATACAGGAAGCTTAATGAAACACATGCCTGGTTCCCAGAGTTTCTGATTGAGGTCTGCAATGGGATCTTAAATGTACATCTCTAACAGATTCCTAGGTGAGACACACTTTGAGAAACGCATTATATGGATTCTTTGCTCTGGTTTCTGTCATTTTTGTGAAAACTTCTTGATACAGTTAGCACCAAGAAAGCACCAAGCATTAGAGCATCTGTATTCAATGAAATGCTGTATGAAATTATTTTATCCTATATAAGAATATCCTTTCTGTAATTACAAGTAAATGTGAATAACAGGCATGTGATCACGCTTTGCTTTTTTAAAAAAATTGTAATAGTCTGGATTTTTATTTCCTTTATAACGTATTTTAGCAACTTTGTATGTATTCGTTAGTATCTTTTCCCGGATTCATACATAGTTTTTCTATACATCTCTATATATGTATAAAGATACATTTGTTAATTGTTTTTCTTATAAAAACTAGGAAAATTATACAAACGTTTTCAGAATCTTTCTTTTGTCTCTCAGCAATATTTTGTGTAAATTATTTTACCATTTCCTCACTCTATCAGTTCCACTAGACTTGGTTATGCTATAGTAACAATTCTAAAATCTCAGGACTTAAAGAGGAAAACAGAAAAGCTCTGCTTGTTAGTTACTCAGCTACTCAAATGAAGCTTTACATTGATATAAGCTTTCACAACCATTGCAGAATGGGAAGGGAAAACTGGTGAGCAGCATTATGACTCTGAAATCTTCTGCCCAGTGAAGGTCCATCAATTGTTGAGGGCCACAACCAAGTCAAGATGTCGCCTGGCAGTTTGCCAGGAGGAGTGGTTTGTGAGCTAACACCACGGAGCCATTAAGATGATGGAGATTCCTTATTGGCTGATTGCTGTATCTAGATGATATTAATTAAAACAAGCTGTGTATAATCAGTTAGGTATATATACCTCTGCTGTCCTGCAATAAAGTGGCTCCCGCTGTTTCAACCTTCACAAGTTGCTTGTCACCTCCCGGTTATTTGCCCAGCCAGACTGTGGCAATCAATGCCACTCATACGGGGTTTGGTGGTACACACCTGTAATCCCAGTGGCTCCAGAGAATGAGACAAGAGGATTGTAAGTTGAAATCCAGCCTCAGCAATTTAGCAAAGTTCTAAGTAATTTAGTGAGACCCTGTCTCTAAATAAAACATAAAAAGGTCTGGGGCTGGGGCTGAGTGGTTAAGCGCCCCTGGATTCAATCCCTGGTACAAAAAAAAAAAAAAAAGAAAAAATTACAATATTTCCTGCATTCCCACCAATAATAGGTATTATAGCCCTTTTTAATTTTGTAAACATTTTTCATAAAGTTGTTATTACTTTGATGTGCATTTCCCCAATCATTAGTTTAAATTTGAGCACTTTTTTCATGGTGGCTTTGCCTATCATTTGTCCAATATTTTTATTGGATTATTTTCCTTTTTATTAATATTTAGGCTGTATATATAAATTACATTGCCATCTGAATTACCAATGTACTTACTCAATATCTATTATTTTGCTGTACATTTTATATTTTCCAAAGTAAAATTTTTATTTGTATATATCCATTGAGTTTTCCATGATTAAAAGGCTGCTTTTTGACTCAGGATAGAACATATAGTTACATTTCTTAGAAGAAAAATGTAAGTAATAAAATTGAAATTTATTTATGCCTATGCTAAAAGATAATTATAATTTTTAAGAATTTCTTCAAATGGCCATGAATGGTGGCATACGTCTGTAATACCAGCAGATTGGGAGGCTAGGCAGAAGGATCCCAAGTTCAAAGCCAGCCTCAGCAACTTGAGAGATCCTGTCTCAAAATATAAGAAATGGTTGGGGATGTGGTTCAATCCCTTGTACCAAAAAAAATTTTCTTCAAGATTATCATTTGTGCCAGCACCAATTTATTAAAAATTTCATTTCACATTAAAATGAATTTCCATCTTTCTCATATATTGAGATTTATTTCTGGAAATTCTATTCTGTTTTCTATTTTGTTTCTTTGATTTGTTTGCTAATTATTATACCTGGTAACTATAGAATATAGAGAAAACTACTTAGAAGAAATTTACAGATTTAAATACCTTCATTATTAGATACAAAATGGAAAAGAAACTAAACCTCATGTTAAAAATCAGGAACAGAACAATCAAATATTTTTTTATTTTCTAGTTTTGTTTTGTTTTTTTTCAAAATGCTAGAAAGCAAGATGTGGTAACATAGGCCCATAATCCCAGTGACTCAAGAGGCTGAGGCAGAGGAAAATCAAGGGCAACTTAAGGGCAGCCTGGATAAATTTGTGAAATCCTGTCTCAAAAAATAAAAAAGGGCTGGGCATGTAGTTCAATAGTAGAGTGCCCATGGGTTTAATACCTAGTACCACCACCACTAAAAAAAAAAAAAAGAAAGAAAGAAAAAGAAAAAAGAAAAAAAAGGAAGAAAGAAAAAAATCCAGAAGGAGGAAATTAAGACAAAAATTAAAATTAATGATCTGGAACTTATTTTACACCATGCTACCATAGTCAAAAAAAAAAAAAAAAAAAAAAGGAAAAGAAAAGAAAAAGAAAAACCCCAAATGTAGTTCTTGTTTTTGTTTTTGGAGTACCATGGATTGAACTCAGGGGCACTCGACCACTGAGTCACATCCCCAACCCTATTTTGTATTTTATTTAGAGACAGGGACTGAATTGCTTAGCGCCTCACCTTTTGCAGAGACTGGTTTTGAACTCGTGATCATCCTGCCTCAGCTTCTCAAGCTGCTGGGATTACAAGTGTGCCCCACCATGCCCCACAACAAATTTAATATTTTGAAAAGATAATAAACTCTTAAGCTAGATAAGGAAAAAATAAAAATGTAAAAGAGAAAGACATATAACAGATACAGAAATACGTAAGAGAAATTAATGTTTAATTCTATGACCACAGTTTGAAGGCTTAAAGGAAATAGATGAATTCTTAGAAAGTCAGAAAAATATCAGAACTGGCCAGGTACAGTGGTGCAGGCCTGTAATCCCAGCCGCTAGAGAGGCTGAGGCAGGAGAATTGCAAGTTCAAAGCCACCTATGAAACTTGAGAGACCCTGTCTCTAAATACAATATAAAAAGGGCTGGTGGTTAAGCGCCCCTGGATTCAATCCCCAGTACCAAAAAGAAAAAAATATCAGAACTGATTCAGGAAGTAAACGACTTGATTAGCTTATGTACAAATACTTAGGAAATACTGGCAAAATGTTAAAAGAAGAGTCACTATGGACAGTGAGCAAGGACTAAATCAATTCTTACTTTTAAAATCCAAGGCAACTTTGAACTTCTCAAGCCATGAAAATATCCAAATTATATATGAAGCCAGTATACTGTCAATAAAAAATTCTAGTAAAGATTGGTATCAGAAAGTAATAAATAGAGGCTGGGGCTGGGACTCAGTGGCAGAGTGCTCACCTAGCATGTGCAAGGCGCTAGGTTTGATCCTCAGCACCAAATAAAAATGAATAAACAAAATAAAGGTATTGTGCCCAACTACAACAACAAAAATTTAAAAAAAAAATGTAATAAATAGTGTTAGCAGTGTAACTCAGTGGCAGAGCACTTGCCTAGAATGTAGGAGGCCCTGGGTTTGATCCCTAACACCTCCCTCAAAAAGCAAAAGAAACAAGTAATATACTAAGTGGTAAAAAAGGTAAAAATCATTTAAACTAATATCAAGAACTATATAGGGTCTCTTCCACTTAGAATTATAGCAAAAGCACTATGATAAATGCACTATGAGAAAAAAATGAAATAACTGGTATAAACTTTGGAAAATAAATAAAAGGAACATTTATGTTGATTATATGAGTAATAAATGTACTAAATATATATTTAATTAAAAAAAAAACACCAGAACAAAATTAGAAAATTGTGTACAGTGCCTGGAGATACCAAAAAGTAATTCTAACAATGAGAATACAGGATAGGAACTGGGAGTTGGGTTTTATGGCTTAGGCCTGAAATCCCAGCGACTTGAAAGGCTGAGGCAGGAAGATCACAAATTTGAAGTCAGCCTCAGCAATTTAACCAGAAACATTTAACAAGGTTTGGGGCAATAGTTCAGTGGTAGAGTGCTTGCCTAGCATGTGCATCCAACACCAAAAGAAAAGAATACAGAAAATGTCTCAACCAGTTGGTGTTTTTGTTTTGGCTTTTTGAGGTACTGAAGATTTGCACATGCTGGACAAGCCCTCTATCATTGAGCTACATCCCCAACTCCAGAGAGCAGTCATTTAAATCATGGTCTGACTGACTCTTGGGGCTGTGTTTGTGCTGGGAGTATCCTGTGTGAAAGTTCAGGTCAACAGGCCCCAGTTGCTATGGTAACATG